>NW_020825513.1:0-25000 GCF_003286085.1 Drosophila persimilis
TGTGGTTTCTGTCCGCACTGAGCTGGCCTTGGGACACCTCCGTTATTATTTGAGAGATGTACCGCCCCCAGTCAAACTCCCTACCTGGCAATGTCCTTGAATTGGATCATACCTGAGTAATTGGAGTTATACCAAATTTTCAAATTGAAAATACATAAATGCATTTTCTCATTAAAGAATTTGTTTGCGATTATATAACAAACTCGTGATACTTTGATCAAGAAGCTTGCATCAAAACCCAATACCATAAGATATAATAAATATATCCGTATAATGGCTAGGAAATGATACACGTTCCATTTAATCAAGTAAGTAAGGAAACAATAAGAGTAGTGGTATTTCATTGTCGATACCAAACCGAAATCTAATATCTCCCACTTATGCTACACCTCTATGTCTCCTTACACTGCCAGATTAGAGTCAAGCTCAAAAGGGTCTTCTTTCCCCGCTAATTATTCCAAGCCCGTTCCCTTGGCTGTGGTTTCGCTAGATAGTAGATAGGGACAGAATGAATCTGATCTCTCAGCTTTATTTTACGTGGCGGTTCCTCAGGGAGGGATTTCAACCACGGCGTCTAATGTTTATTTGCAGCTTAGCCTCGATTAGTGCGATATATTTACATATATCACGCCATCACGCACCACCGCTACATACGCAGGAACCTGGTACAATGCGCCAGTTAGCCCCTAAAAAGAAGCTATAGCTATGTACATAGTCGACTCTTCTGGTACCAATTGAAAGTATCCTGGTCGGGCATACAATCCCCCTTGGTGAGGGGCGAGGTGTATCTAACACGTCTTCCGATCTATGGGTCCTCGGCACCCGGTTGAGAGCCGCAACTCCACGAGGAGCCTAGCGGCTCTCCCCGCGTAACGTTTGGGTATCAACCACAGCCACCACGATACTCCCACTAGGGGGCCGACCTCAATGTGCAGCCTTGGAACTGCACAACCCGTGGTACCGATCTTAAGGACTCAGCTCGATCCTCCCTTTTAGCCCCGACCGGCCTGGATAGGGAATCCACCCAGCCCCGTGCGCCGCTTGCGCATTCAGCAGCTGTTTGTCGCCTGGAGAACGCCAGTCCGGCGAACCTTTCGAGAGTCCGCATTCTCTCCTGAGAAGCCGTCACATCGGAGAAGGTCCAGTCGCCATCCGTGTACTGCACTCCAAGTCCATCGAGGTCTCGCAAGTCTGTATAGAGGGGACAAGCACATAGGAAGTGCTGCCAATCCTCGCGTTCTGCGCCGCATAGACATGCTGGCGTGTCGCTAAGGCTTCTTCCATGCAGAAATGCATTGAGCGATCCGTGGCCCGTCAGCAGGAACCCAGCGCGCAGCGTGAAGCCAAACCTTCGTTCGCTGTAGACGAAGCCTGCGTTCGGGATGAAGCGGTGCGTCACCCGTCCTGGGGAGTCACCATCATCCCATCTGCGTTGCCACTCGCACAACAGGTCTTCGTCTAGTCGCGCCCATCTTCTGCTTCCAGCTAAGATTTGCCAAATCTTCGCCGTACAGCCAATCGCTCTCCTCCAGCGGGTAGTCACGCTTTAGTTTGAAGCTGATTGCCAGGCGTCTGGCAACCAGATCAAACGGGGGGGCTCCAGCTAGTACTTGCAGCGCCATGGTGGACACTGTTCGGCATACCGGTAGGCATCCAATCAGGACGATCCTTTGGCACGCAAGCAGATGCCTCCTGGCAACCACTTGCGTCGTCGTCACGACAGACCAAACCGAGGCACCAAATAGTGCACAGGGCACCATGAGTCCGGCATATATTGTCCGCTTTGCGCGGGGACTGAGTCCCCAGTCGACCCGCAGTACGCGCGACAATGCCCCTACGACTCCGGTCAGCTTATCACGCAAGCCCGTGATGTGCGGGAGAAAACTCAACCGCTCGCCGACCGTGATGCCTAGGTACCGATACTTGCACTTATATGGCAGGTTTGCTCCAGCAAGCCGTACCACTGGCGGCCGTCTAAGTATGCCTTTGAGCAGCATGATCGCCGTCTTGCTAGTTGAAACGGCAACGCCGACTTCAACTCCCCAAGCGCCTACGATGGACATTAACTCACCTCCTTTTTGTTCGAGCTCTGATCGGGCATTCCCTTCGATGAGGAGGAGCAAGTCGTCAGCATACGCGCTGAGCGCACCAAGGGGCTCTAAGCGCTGGAGCAACACGTCCATTAAGATGTTCCATATAAATGGACCACTTATGGACCCCTGCGGGCAACCTCTTGTCACCGGAACAGTGGCTACTCCATGCCTACTGACGATGCTCGCACTCCGGCCGGAGAAGAAACTTCGCCACAAGCTTGCTTCTCGGCATCCCAGCTCAAGGAGGCGGCGTAGTGCAGCATTCCACTCAACGTTGTCGAAGGCTCCCTTGAAATCCACGAAGACTCCGAGCACGTATTTCGACCGGCTGGCCGAAACAGTACTCACGACGTGTTTCCAAGCATCCTCCACACAACGTCCTTGGCGAAAGCCAAATTGCCATCTGCAGCCATCCGGAATGGTGTCCTTCAGACGATTCACCATGATGCCCTCAAGCACTTTGCCCAGCACTGGCAACAGACAGATACCCCGATATGAGGTAGGATCGGTCCGGTCCTTATCGGGTCCCTTCAGGAGTGGAACCACCCTGGGATGCTTCCATTCCGTTGGGAAATACCCTGTCTCCAGGCAGCGGGAATACATCGCTGTCATGTGCTGAGGGATGGCACGCCACAATGCCTTGCAAATGGCACCTGTGATGCCGTCCATGCCGGGAGAGCGTCTGCTCTTCAACCTGGCGACGCATGCATCAACCTCGAAAGCTTCGAGGGCCGGTGGAGCCTCGATCGGGATGGCAATGTGTGCATTCGTCTCCGCAACAGGAAAGAAGTTGCGAAGGAGCACACCCGCACAGTCGCGCCATGTTGCGACCAGCCTACCATCCGTTCGAAGGCATCCAATCTCCGTGCTCTTTTTGCGGCCTCGGCAAATCCTGTAGACGTGCCCCCATGGATCATCTCTGTTCTCTCCCACGAAGCGTCGCCAGTTGTCTTCCTTCGATCTCAGGATGAGCTTCTTGTACTGCGCTGAGGAGATCCTCAACGCGAGCACAAGTTCCTCTGCTGCGTCGGTCTCATGCCGACGAGCGTCCTGGAGCCTTCGCCTCAGTCTCCTGACCTCTCGGCGTTTGGAGTGTAGTTCGGCAGTCCACCAAACTACTTTTCTCGCGGCTCTCGGTGTGCTGCGTCCCAGCACTCTGTCGCACACACTGTGCACTACAGAGCGCAGTGCAGACACTTGGTTGTCCAACGGCGATTCGGCGATGTCTTCCGGTAATTCGGCAATCTCCCTTACCACTTCCTCCTCGAACAATCGCCAGCGCGCATTGGAAAGCTTCCATGACGGCACAGGAGCAATGGGCTCAACTGTGTCGTTCGGGTCAGTCGTCACCACAACATGGATCATGTTGTGATCGCTGGTGTCCCATTCCTTCACTTCCCAATCGTATGTGGCCCACATAGTCGCAGCTTGGTTGACGATTGTCACATCGATATCGCTTTGGCCTCTACGGTTATCGAATGTAAACACCCGACTGGCTTCATTGAGCACGCCGGCTCTCATCTCGGTTATCCACTCAGACAGCAGCTCACCCCGTGCATAGTTAGCTTGCCCCCGATTGTGTTCGGAGAGCTTGCTAAACCACGCTGGGGATACTGCGTTCGCGTCGAGCCCAAAGATGACAGGAGTGCGGCTGCCCAGCAGCAGCACCGCATCTAAGTACCTGAGGTACGGCGCCAAGTCGGTGTCGAATTGGCAGTACACGGAGCATAGGAAGATTGAGCCGAATCTTCCCGTAACTCTGACGCATACTCCAAAATCCGTGGTAAGGGTCTCCATTGGCATGCAGATGGCGTCCGGTTCGTCGACGATGATAGCAGCTTTTCCTCGGCGGTCCTGGAAAACTCGCATTCCAGAAGGAAGGCCGGTAATCCGCCCTGCTCCATCGACGTACGGCTCCTGGACCAGTGCGAACTGACGGCCAGAGCTGCGCATGATGGCTCCGAGTTCCATCACAGCCGCTCGGCCACGGCCACAATTAGCTTGGATGAAGCTAAACATTAATGTCTAGCTTGCACCCTCGCCAGTACCGCTCCGTAGATCGGGCACGCCGCTGACAGCATGGAATGTGCTGCAGGGTACCCCTTGAAGCGGCAGTTGCGGCAGTCCACGGGGTTGGGACACCGTGCAACGTTGTGGCCGTTCTGTCCACACCGGTGGCACACGTTCTCCTTTAGGCGACATTGCGACACCTTGTGGTCGAAGCCTGCACATCTGTGGCAGGCGTATGTTCTGACCAAGGAGCGGCAGCGGCATCTAAACCACTTAATGTATACGCATTCGCGCAACGCCTCCTGTGCCTTTGCGTCGACCTCTAGCGTCACGTTGATCGTGGCGCCGTCGGTGACCGACCAGGGTTTACTGCCCAGGTGAACCGACTTTTTGAACTCCGCGGCAGTCATGGTCTCCTCCAGGTTCTTTGTGAAGAGCTCCTCCATGAACTCTTCCGGTGTTATGGACGTGTCCACGTCGTACACCACGACCTGAGGCTTGGTCTCCGGCCTCTTCTTGACCTCCAATCCCGCTTCGGTGAATTTGCTGCTGGCCACTACCTTCCTCAGTTCGCTCACTGAAGGGGTGCGAATAATCGCTCCTCCGCTCTTCAGCTCGCGAACCTCGTGGACGCGGACTCCAAGAGTCGGCACCACGGTCTTCTTAACACGCTCCACTAGCTCCTTGCTGGTCTCCTCCGGGTTTTTGCTCTTTATTAGAGCAGACCAGGTATCCCTAGGCTTAGGGATCGGTGCAGCGACGGCGCTCGGTGCGGGCAGGCCTGGGAAGGCTGTCGCATACGCAGCGGTTGTGACGGCAGTGGTGCCCGTGTGGGCAGCAGCAGCGGGTCTCGGTGGAGGCGGCATCCTTGCCCTCTCCTCCAGGCGCACTTTTTCCCCAGCCAGGGCCATGACCAACTCGTCGTACCGGTTGGTCGCGACGAGGATTTCCATTGAGGCCTCGGGCGGCATCAGCCCCTTAAGTACAGCCTTGCTCACCGCCATCCTTATCGCAGACATTTCTGCGATGATGGCCGAGTAGCCTGCCGCGACAATGTCAGTTGCCGGGCATGTGGCAGCGGTGGTGGCAGCGGTGGTGGCAGCGGTGGCGGCAGCGGTGGCGGCAGCAGGTGGCGGCAGCGGTGGCGGCAGCGGCGGCAGAAGTACTGGCAGCGGTGGTGGCAGCGGCAGCGGCAGAGGTGGATGGAGCCTGCTCAAAGGGGAGCGACGTTGGCGGCGATCTCTCGGCTGGGATCGGCCGCTCTCCAGCTAGCCCAATCCCAAGCCCGATCTTTTTGGCTCCCTGTTTGGCGGCTGAGGACTTCGGCCGACCCCGCCTGCGGGCGGGAACGCTCGACGACGAGCTCGCCCCTACACTAGCCACGCTAGTGTCGCTGGCGTCGGCCTCCGTCTCTATTTCCATAGCCCGGCGGGTTGTGGCTACCTCTATTGGCGTGACTCAACTAATCGGCACTTAGTGGAGACTCGAACCAACGTCTCAGCGGAGACACGAACCGAACGCTTCGAACTCGAGCCAAAGCTTCGAACCAAAGCTTCGAACTCGAACGTGCTGTCGAACTATTCCGACTTGTTGTCGAACTATTCGCACTTGTTTACGAACTAGGGTTCCGCACGTGGTTGTTTTTAGCGTTTATTTTGCAAATATTAATTTGCAAATATCTGCTTTGTTCTTTCACCAAATTAACACCCGATTTCACTCACGAACAGCGCGTGATCTCGCGGCAATTTTGATGTCTTTTCCACTTGGAAAAATCACTTTTTACTTTATTCGAACGACGGTATAGCGGACCGCTTGAAAAACACGTCTGCTTCGAATGGCAGTCAAAAAGCAACTGAGTAGATAGGGACAGTAGGAATCTCGTTAATCCATTCATGCGCGTCACTAATTAGATGACGAGGCATTTGGCTACCTTAAGAGAGTCATAGTTACTCCCGCCGTTGACCCGCGCTTACTTGAATTTCTTCACTTTGACATTCAGAGCACTGGGCAGAAATCACATTGTGTCAACACCCGCTAGGGCCATCACAATGCTTTGTTTTAATTAGACAGTCGGATTCCCCAAGTCCGTGCCAGTTCTGAATTGATTGTTAATTGATAATCGTTATAATTAATAAGAACTAACTGGTTTAACCCAATTAGTATTCTTAAAAATTTTAGCAAGAAAGTTCCACAATTGGCTACGTAACTAAACTATCCGGGGAACAAGTAACTACCATAAATGATAGAAACTCTATTTACCCAGAACGAGCACATAAACCATGTTATTGTTTCCCAATCAAGCCCGACTATCTCAATCTTCAGAGCCAATCCTTATCCCGAAGTTACGGATCTAATTTGCCGACTTCCCTTACCTACATTATTCTATCGACTAGAGACTCTTCACCTTGGAGACCAGCTGCGGATATTGGTACGGCCTGTTGAGAAGTTTGCGTGTCCCCACCATAAATTTTCAAGGTCCGAGGAGAAAATATCGACACAACAGTATATGTCATGCTCTTCTAGCCCATCTACCATATCTCTCTGCGAAAGACTTCCATGGTAGTACGGCTATAAAACAGAAAAGAAAACTCTTCCGATATCTCTCGACGGCTTCTTTATGGTCGTTCCTGTTGCCAGGATGAGCACGAGGCCCATATTTAATAACAAACGGATACTCAACAGGTTACGGAATTGGAACCGTATTCCCTTTCGTTCAAAATTATTCAAGTATTTAAAAATCATAAAAGATTTGACAATATTACTCACTGATTTTTTACTTGAAAATTTTCGGCTTTCGCCTTGAACTTAGGACCGACTAACTCGTGATCAACCACTGTTCACACGAAACCCTTCTCCACTTCAGTCCTCCAAGGTCTCATTCGATTATTTGCTACTACCACCAAGATCTGTGCCAATGGCAGCTCCATGAAGGCTTACGCCAAACACTTCTACGCATACCATTGTACCTTCCTACTCACTAAAGTTTCAAAATTTATATCACAAGTAATATAAATCATCTACTTTAGCGGTAATGTATAGGTATACAACTTAAGCGCCATCCATTTTAAGGGCTAGTTGCTTCGGCAGGTGAGTTGTTACACACTCCTTAGCGGATTTCGACTTCCATGATCACCGTCCTGCTGTTTTAAGCAACCAACGCCTTTCATGGTTTCTGCATGAGTTGTTAATTTGGGCACCGTAACATTACGTTTGGTTCATCCCACAGCGCCAGTTCTGCTTACCAAAAGTGGCCCACTGGGCACATTATATCATAACCTTAAACTTCATATCAAGAAAGTTAAGGTTCTTACCCATTTAAAGTTTGAGAATAGGTTAAGATCGTTTCGACCCTAAGGCCTCTAATCATTCGCTTTACCAGATAAGATTATTTTATATAACATTAAAATGCACCAGCTATCCTGAGGGAAACTTCGGAAGGAACCAGCTACTAGATGGTTCGATTGGTCTTTCGCCCCTATACTCAATTCTGACAATCGATTTGCACGTCAGAACTGTTTCGGTCTTCCATCAGGGTTTCCCCTGACTTCAACCTGATCAAGTATAGTTCACCATCTTTCGGGTCACAGCATATATGCTCAAGGTACGTTCCAGTTAGAGGCATAAATAATATAAATATTATTATACATAACTATATAGAACGCCCCGGGATTGTGTTAATTATCTATAAATAGTTAAAAAACTAATCCCATTATTAGTCAAGTTAATTACGCTATTAGGTTTATCTCCCAATAACTTGCACATATGTTAGACTCCTTGGTCCGTGTTTCAAGACGGGTCCCGAAGGTATCCTGAATCTTTCGCATTGTTAATCATACAAATGCATATAATAAACACAAAAATCAATGATAATTATGCCATTATATAATTTCGAAAAATTAACGCACTGTATTAATTTTAATTTATCAACACTTTATCAAATTAATGACATTTATTCTATGTTAAAATGCAAGCATAATAATTTGAATAAACTATAAGTCATATTTTATGATAAATTTGTTATATGCTAATAGATTACAATGTCCTTATATGGAAAAAATGCACACTATTATTATAATATTGTTAAAATATTACAACTTTAATGATGAATTTTCCATAACGGATATTCAGGTTCATCGGGCTTAACCTCTAAGCAGTTTCACGTACTGTTTAACTCTCTATTCAGAGTTCTTTTCAACTTTCCCTCACGGTACTTGTTTACTATCGGTCTCATGGTTATATTTAGTTTTAGATGGAGTTTACCACCCACTTAGTGCTGCACTATCAAGCAACACGACTCTTTGGAAACATCATCTAGTAATCATTAACGTTATACGGGCCTGGCACCCTCTATGGGTAAATGGCCTCATTTAAGAAGGACTTAAATCGTTAATTTCTCATACTAGAATATTGACGCTCCATACACTGCATCTCACGTTTGCCATATAGACAAAGTGACTTAGTGCTGAACTGATTTCTTTTCGCTCGCCGCTACTAAGAAAATCCTGGTTAGTTTCTTTTCCTCCCCTAATTAATATGCTTAAATTCAGGGGGTAGTCCCATATGAGTTGAGGTTGTATATACGTATATTAAAATTTATAATGATAATTACACTATATTATTATATATAGAGCGTTCTCATAATGAAATCATTATAATATTCGTATTTTATAACGAATATCACGAAGAATATTAAATATTTATATTTACAACAAAATTTCCTTTCGAAACATTAATAAGAGGCAATTCTAGATGAAAAAACTTTAATTATTTTTTTATGCTAGACATTCCTCAGTATTATTTGATTCAAAAAGGACAAAAAAATATATATTTTTCTTCGTTCTTCTCACACAAATATATACAACAATGAGAGATAATGCGTTTCCATTTAATATCAATATTATGAATATATATATATATATATATCCAATAATATACAATATGCTTAAAAATTTCGTAAAATTTTTAAACAACTTATTTAGCATAGTCTTACAACCCTCAACCATATGTAGTCCAAGCAGCACTATAAAATTAATTAAAGTACCAAACAGCATGGACTGCGATATGCGTTCAAAATGTCGATGTTCATGTGTCCTGCAGTTCACACGATGACGCACAGTTTGCTGCGTTCTTCATCGACCCATGAGCCGAGTGATCCACCGCTTAGAGTGATTAAAATTTGTTTATTCATTTATTTGTCAGATATGTCTTTATTGAAAGAAATTAAAAATACACCATTTTACTGGCATATATCAATTCCTTCAATAAATTTTAGTTTTATCCTAAAAGAATGTTGCGAAATGTCTTAGTTTTATATAAGCGATATATTACCATATTGTTAAATAATATAATATGTATTTTGGCTTGTTTGATAATTATCAATTTATATAAAAGTATTAACCTGAAATCAGGTACAACATTGTACTTTTTAGGCTGTTGCATTAACCAATGTATGCCCATAGCTATGATGGACAATACATATTCGCAACGCGTGCATACTATGGTACATATGCACACAGATTTTATAAATCAATATTATTGTAATAATATCATCAATATGTATTTATATATTAATTGCTACACACATAGAACACAATGTTATATGTATAGCTACTACTAAATGAGTATATTGGCAATATAATTAATATAAACATATAATATATACAACTGAATATATTTTATTTTACAATTATGATTTTATAAAAACATATTTTGTTTGGTAAATTGGCAATATATAAATATTTTTGTTAACGGTAGAAACATACAATAATGATCCTTCCGCAGGTTCACCTACGGAAACCTTGTTACGACTTTTACTTCCTCTAAATAATCAAGTTCGGTCAACTTTTGCGAAACAACCGTAACACGCAAGGCGTCACAGTGATCACGTCCGGAGACCTCACTAAATAATTCAATCGGTAGTAGCGACGGGCGGTGTGTACAAAGGGCAGGGACGTAATCAATGCGAGTTAATGACTCACACTTACTGGGAATTCCAAGTTCATGTGAACAGTTTCAGTTCACAATCCCAAGCATGAAAGTGGTTCAGCGGTTTACCCGGACCTCTCGGTCTAGGAAATACACGTTGATACTTTCATTGTAGCGCGCGTGCAGCCCAGGACATCTAAGGGCATCACAGACCTGTTATTGCTCAATCTCATTATTGCTAGACGCAATTTGTCCATTTAAGAAGCTAGTGTCCTTATAATGGGACAAACCAACAGGTACGGCTCCACTTATATAAACACATTCAAACACAATAAACATTTTACTGCCACCATGAATGAAGGCTATATAAGCTTCAACACCATAATCCTGAAGATATCTATTTAATATATTTGAGTCTCGTTCGTTATCGGAATTAACCAGACAAATCACTCCACGAACTAAGAACGGCCATGCACCACCACCCATAGATTCGAGAAAGAGCTATCAATCTGTCTTACACACTTATGTTCGGACCTGGTAAGTTTTCCCGTGTTGAGTCAAATTAAGCCGCAGGCTCCACTCCTGGTGGTGCCCTTCCGTCAATTCCTTTAAGTTTCAGCTTTGCAACCATACTTCCCCCGGAGCCCAAAAGCTTTGGTTTCCCGGGAAGCGACTGAGAGAGCCATAAAAGTAGCTACACCCAATTGCTAGCTGGCATCGTTTATGGTTAGAACTAGGGCGGTATCTGATCGCCTTCGAACCTCTAACTTTCGTTCTTGATTAATGAAAACATCTTTGGCAAATGCTTTCGCTTAAGTTAGTCTTACGACGGTCCAAGAATTTCACCTCTCGCGTCGTAATACTAATGCCCCCAAACTGCTTCTATTAATCATTACCTCTTGATCTGAAAACCAATGAAAGCAGAACAGAGGTCTTATTTCATTATCCCATGCACAGAATATTCAGGCATTTGAAGCCTGCTTTAAGCACTCTAATTTGTTCAAAGTAATTGTACCGGCCCACAATAACACTCGATGAAGAGCACTAATGCAGGTTTTTAAATAGGAGGAATATATAAAAAAATACAAGTACTTAATTATATATAAGAACTCCACCGGTAATACGCTTACATACATAAAGGTATAGTAGTAACCACAATTGTAAGTTGTACTACCCGTATGAAGCACAAGTTCAACTACGAACGTTTTAACCGCAACAACTTTAATATACGCTATTGGAGCTGGAATTACCGCGGCTGCTGGCACCAGACTTGCCCTCCAATTGGTCCTTGTTAAAGGATTTAAAGTGTACTCATTCCAATTACAGGGCCTCGGATATGAGTCCTGTATTGTTATTTTTCGTCACTACCTCCCCGAGCTGGGAGTGGGTAATTTACGCGCCTGCTGCCTTCCTTAGATGTGGTAGCCGTTTCTCAGGCTCCCTCTCCGGAATCGAACCCTGATTCCCCGTTACCCGTTGCAACCATGGTAGTCCTAGATACTACCATCAAAAGTTGATAGGGCAGACATTTGAAAGATCTGTCGTCGGTACAAGACCATACGATCTGCATGTTATCTAGAGTTCAACCAATGTAACGATCTTACGATCGCTTGGTTTTAGCCTAATAAAAGCACACGTCCCATAAGGTCCGTGTTTTAATTGCATGTATTAGCTCTAGAATTACCACAGTTATCCAAGTAACTGTTAACGATCTAAGGAACCATAACTGATATAATGAGCCTTTTGCGGTTTCACTTTTAATTCGTGTGTACTTAGACATGCATGGCTTAATCTTTGAGACAAGCATATAACTACTGGCAGGATCAACCAGAATAATGTTTTCGTTTCGTGCGCATACGCTCACATATGTAAATATTTGACAACTCAATAATACTTTTGAATAAAAAAAAAAAATAAATAAATATTTTTTATCAACAGTTTATGAGAATTTGTTAAACGATTGTGGCCATTTTTATATAGCATTCACATTCGCCATTTTTCTCTATACAAATATATATATTTTATTATATACATTTTTTTTTCGTTCAAAAATATCTTTTTATTTGCACTTAATATATTATCACACGTATATAGGCTTAAACCAATATTAATTGTGTTTAAACTATGTATTTTAACAACAAATTTAAAATTTATCCAATTTCGTATGCGTTTTTTGTGATATACATTAAATAAAACCAAACACATGAGTTCATGTGGAATGGAATTTATATATTTTGGCAATATTTGAATTTGCATATAAATCGCTTTGATTATATATGCTGGTACATTGTTGAAATGGCACTCATACAATATTTAATCATATAAGACCATTTCCAAAAATTCACGATAATAATTCGAAACAGAAATGATATATACTAAATAGTATATATCTTGGTTAGTTTCACTATATTATCTTTATTAAGATCAATTTGAAAACAAATATCTCCTATTAAACACTACTTTGAGTATAATGACAACATATAATAATATTATATACAATACTGTACCAAATATTGTATACAATACCGATGGACATCAACTGTCCATCATGTATAGGTTTTCTGCCACGCTTTCCGCAAATCGGGTATTTTTGCTTTAGAGTGCCTCTTAACAATAGTTTCTTTTCGTATTTTAATAAAAAATACAATACTATCACTTCAAAATTATTCATATATATTAAGAAATATATATATATTCATATAAAATACACAGACATTGCCGGCTAAGTATATTCCCCATATCATATGAAATAAATTAATAATTTTTCATTATAAAATTTTCATATGAAATATACCATGCACGAGACTACCACTCCCTATATAGGTTTTATGCCACGCTTTCCGCAAATCGGGTATTTTTACTTGAGAGTGCCTCTTAACAATAGTTTCTTTTCGTATTTTAATAAAAAATACAATACTATCACTTCAAAATTATTCATATATACTAAGAAATATATATATATTCATATAAAACACACAGACATTGCCGGCTAAGTATATTCCCCATATCATATGAAATAAATTAATAATTTTTCATTATAAAATTTTCATATGAAATATACCATGCACGAGACTACCACTCCCTATATAGGTTTTCTGCCACGCTTTCCGCAAATCGGGTATTTTTACTTGAGAGTGCCTCTTAACAATAGTTTCTTTTCGTATTTTAATAAAAAATACAATACTATCACTTCAAAATTATTCATATATACTAAGAAATATATATATATTCATATAAAATACACAGACATTGCCGGCTAAGTATATTCCCCATATCATATGAAATAAATTAATAATTTTTCATTATAAAATTTTCATATGAAATATACCATGCACGAGACTACCACTCCCTATATAGGTTTTCTGCCACGCTTTCCGCAAATCAGGTATTTTTACTTGAGAGTACCTTTTAAAAATAGTTTCTTTTCGTATTTTAATACAAAATATTATACTATCACTTCAAAATTATTCATATATATTAAGAAAAATATATATACGCATATAAAATAAACAGACATTGCCGACTTAGTATGTTCCCCATATCATATGAAATTAAATTAATTATTTTTCATTACATTCATCATTCATTTACATGAAAGATATCATATCAGCTGGTATCTTTGCTTTAATTTCACATATACACGTAATATATCTATTTATATTAAATACATTTTTATATTTTCTATATTTATAATCGCATTATGATTATGCTATAATGTTATATTATATATGAGAAACATTCCCATATCCATATCCATATCCATATAAAACCTAATTCATAATCAAATCATGCTCATGTTATAATATAACATATAATATTATCACATTTTATATACCAAAGTATTTAATTCTTGCATTCATATCACATATCATTAAATTCCAATATTAGAAATACTTCCAAGTTCCACATACGATCACTCCATGCTTTTTGCATTCATATTATTTCATATATACATTCACATTTGCACATATGCATATACACTATGTTTCGTGTGTTTACATAATACAATTTTTATAAGTATCATTTCATATGTAATTAAGTATAACAAACTTATAATATAACATTATATTCATATTCAAGCCAACGTAATTTATATAGGATAAATAATTTATCCATATTTATATAAAATATATTCTTTTTAATATATATATATATATATATTACCATTTATAGGTATATATTCATATAAATATATAAAAATAATTTTCATATATAAAGAATAAATTTATATATATCGAATCATCAAGCAAAGGATAAGCTTCAGTGGATCGCAGTATGGCAGCTGCTCAACCACTTACAACACCTTGCCTGTTACAAAAGTCGTTTACAATTGATTCTAGGCTTTGTCATTGTATTAAATAATGTTTTTATATGCAACTAGCGCGGCATCAGGTGATCGATGATCCTCCCAATTTACTATGTTACAAATTACATTGGCATCACATCCATTGTCGTTTATAAAATAAATTATAAACTTTTAATGGTTTAGAAGCCATACAATGCAAATTGCCCCTTATTTATCATTGCAGTCCAGCACGGATACGACCTTAGAGGCGTTCAGGCATAATCCAACGGACGTAGCGTCATACCACTGTTCGCTCGAACAAGTATTGTGCCATTGGTCCGTACCTGCGGTTCCTCTCGTACTACGCAGGAATGCTGTCGCAACAACGTTTTGTCATTAGTAGGGTAAAACTAACCTGTCTCACGACGGTCTAAACCCAGCTCACGTTCCCTTGCATGGGTGAACAATCCAACGCTTGGTGAATTTTGCTTCACAATGATAGGAAGAGCCGACATCGAAGGATCAAAAAGCGACGTCGCTATGAACGCTTGGCCGCCACAAGCCAGTTATCCCTATGGTAACTTTTCTGACACCTCTTGTTAAAAACTCTTTAAACCAAAAGGATCGATAGGCCGAGCTTTTGCTGTCCCTGTGTGTACTGAACACCGAGATCAAGTCAGCATTTGCCCTTTTGCTCTATGTGTGGTTTCTGTCCGCACTGAGCTGGCCTTGGGACACCTCCGTTATTATTTGAGAGATGTACCGCCCCAGTCAAACTCCCTACCTGGCAATGTCCTTGAATTGGATCATACCTGAGTAATTGGAGTTATACCAAATTTTCAAATTGAAAATACATAAATGCATTTTCTCATTAAAGAATTTGTTTGCGATTATATAACAAACTCGTGATACTTTGATCAAGAAGCTTGCATCAAAACCCAATACCATAAGATATAATAAATATATCCGTATAATGGCTAGGAAATGATACACGTTCCATTTAATCAAGTAAGTAAGGAAACAATAAGAGTAGTGGTATTTCATTGTCGATACCAAACCGAAATCTAATATCTCCCACTTATGCTACACCTCTTATGTCTCCTTACACTGCCAGATTAGAGTCAAGCTCAAAAGGGTCTTCTTTCCCCGCTAATTATTCCAAGCCCGTTCCCTTGGCTGTGGTTTCGCTAGATAGTAGATAGGGACAGAATGAATCTGATCTCTCAGCTTTATTTTACGTGGCGGTTCCTCAGGGAGGGATTTCAACCACGGCGTCTAATGTTTATTTGCAGCTTAGCCTCGATTAGTGCGATATATTTACATATATCACGCCATCACGCACCACCGCTACATACGCAGGAACCTGGTACAATGCGCCAGTTAGCGCCCCTAAAAAGAAGCTATAGCTATGTACATAGCGACTCTTCTGGTACCAATTGAAAGTATCCTGGTCGGGCATACAATCCCCCTTGGTGAGGGGCGAGGTGTATCTAACACGTCTTCCGATCTATGGGTCTCGGCACCCGGTTGAGAGCGCAACTCCACGAGGAGCCTAGCGGCTCTCCCCGCGTAACGTTTGGGTATCAACCACAGCCACCACGATACTCCCACTAGGGGGCCGACCTCAATGTGCAGCCTTGGAACTGCACAACCCGTGGTACCGATCTTAAGGACTCAGCTCGATCCTCCCTTTTAGCCCCGACCGGCCTGGATAGGGAATCCACCCAGCCCGTGCGCCGCTTGCGCATTCAGCAGCTGTTGTCGCCTGGAGAACGCCAGTCCGGCGAACCTTTCGAGAGTCCGCATTCTCTCCTGAGAAGCCGTCACATCGGAGAAGGTCCAGTCGCCATCCGTGTACTGCACTCCAAGTCCATCGAGGTCTCGCAAGTCTGTATAGAGGGGACAAGCACATAGGAAGTGCTGCCAATCCTCGCGTTCTGCGCCGCATAGACATGCTGGCGTGTCGCTAAGGCTTCTTCCATGCAGAAATGCATTGAGCGATCCGTGGCCCGTCAGCAGGAACCCAGCGCGCAGCGTGAAGCCAAACCTTCGTTCGCTGTAGACGAAGCCTGCGTTCGGGATGAAGCGGTGCGTCACCCGTCCTGGGGAGTCACCATCATCCCATCTGCGTTGCCACTCGCACAACAGGTCTTCGTCTAGTCGCGCCATCTTCTGCTTCCAGCTAAGATTTGCCAAATCTTCGCCGTACAGCCAATCGCTCTCCTCCAGCGGGTAGTCACGCTTTAGTTTGAAGCTGATTGCCAGGCGTCTGGCAACCAGATCAAACGGGGGGGCTCCAGCTAGTACTTGCAGCGCCATGGTGGACACTGTTCGGCATACCGGTAGGCATCCAATCAGGACGATCCTTTGGCACGCAAGCAGATGCCTCCTGGCAACCACTTGCGTCGTCGTCACGACAGACCAAACCGAGGCACCAAATAGTGCACAGGGCACCATGAGTCCGGCATATATTGTCCGCTTTGCGCGGGGACTGAGTCCCCAGTCGACCCGCAGTACGCGCGACAATGCCCCTACGACTCCGGTCAGCTTATCACGCAAGCCCGTGATGTGCGGAAGAAAACTCAACCGCTCGCCGACCGTGATGCCTAGGTACCGATACTTGCACTTATATGGCAGGTTTGCTCCAGCAAGCCGTACCACTGGCGGCCGTCTAAGTATGCCTTTGAGCAGCATGATCGCCGTCTTGCTAGTTGAAACGGCAACGCCGACTTCAACTCCCCAAGCGCCTACGATGGACATTAACTCACCTCCTTTTTGTTCGAGCTCTGATCGGGCATTCCCTTCGATGAGGAGGAGCAAGTCGTCAGCATACGCGCTGAGCGCACCAAGGGGCTCTAAGCGCTGGAGCAACACGTCCATTAAGATGTTCCATATAAATGGACCACTTATGGACCCCTGCGGGCAACCTCTTGTCACCGGAACAGTGGCTACTCCATGCCTACTGACGATGCTCGCACTCCGGCCGGAGAAGAAACTTCGCCACAAGCTTGCTTCTCGGCATCCCAGCTCAAGGAGGCGGCGTAGTGCAGCATTCCACTCAACGTTGTCGAAGGCTCCCTTGAAATCCACGAAGACTCCGAGCACGTATTTCGACCGGCTGGCCGAAACAGTACTCACGACGTGTTTCCAAGCATCCTCCACACAACGTCCTTGGCGAAAGCCAAATTGCCATCTGCAGCCATCCGGAATGGTGTCCTTCAGACGATTCACCATGATGCCCTCAAGCACTTTGCCCAGCACTGGCAACAGACAGATACCCCGATATGAGGTAGGATCGGTCCGGTCCTTATCGGGTCCCTTCAGGAGTGGAACCACCCTGGGATGCTTCCATTCCGTTGGGAAATACCCTGTCTCCAGGCAGCGGGAATACATCGCTGTCATGTGCTGAGGGATGGCACGCCACAATGCCTTGCAAATGGCACCTGTGATGCCGTCCATGCCGGGAGAGCGTCTGCTCTTCAACCTGGCGACGCATGCATCAACCTCGAAAGCTTCGAGGGCCGGTGGAGCCTCGATCGGGATGGCAATGTGTGCATTCGTCTCCGCAACAGGAAAGAAGTTGCGAAGGAGCACACCCGCACAGTCGCGCCATGTTGCGACCAGCCTACCATCCGTTCGAAGGCATCCAATCTCCGTGCTCTTTTTGCGGCCTCGGCAAATCCTGTAGACGTGCCCCCATGGATCATCTCTGTTCTCTCCCACGAAGCGTCGCCAGTTGTCTTCCTTCGATCTCAGGATGAGCTTCTTGTACTGCGCTGAGGAGATCCTCAACGCGAGCACAAGTTCCTCTGCTGCGTCGGTCTCATGCCGACGAGCGTCCTGGAGCCTTCGCCTCAGTCTCCTGACCTCTCGGCGTTTGGAGTGTAGTTCGGCAGTCCACCAAACTACTTTTCTCGCGGCTCTCGGTGTGCTGCGTCCCAGCACTCTGTCGCACACACTGTGCACTACAGAGCGCAGTGCAGACACTTGGTTGTCCAACGGCGATTCGGCGATGTCTTCCGGTAATTCGGCAATCTCCCTTACCACTTCCTCCTCGAACAATCGCCAGCGCGCATTGGAAAGCTTCCATGACGGCACAGGAGCAATGGGCTCAACTGTGTCGTTCGGGTCAGTCGTCACCACAACATGGATCATGTTGTGATCGCTGGTGTCCCATTCCTTCACTTCCCAATCGTATGTGGCCCACATAGTCGCAGCTTGGTTGACGATTGTCACATCGATATCGCTTTGGCCTCTACGGTTATCGAATGTAAACACCCGACTGGCTTCATTGAGCACGCCGGCTCTCATCTCGGTTATCCACTCAGACAGCAGCTCACCCCGTGCATAGTTAGCTTGCCCCCGATTGTGTTCGGAGAGCTTGCTAAACCACGCTGGGGATACTGCGTTCGCGTCGAGCCCAAAGATGACAGGAGTGCGGCTGCCCAGCAGCAGCACCGCATCTAAGTACCTGAGGTACGGCGCCAAGTCGGTGTCGAATTGGCAGTACACGGAGCATAGGAAGATTGAGCCGAATCTTCCCGTAACTCTGACGCATACTCCAAAATCCGTGGTAAGGGTCTCCATTGGCATGCAGATGGCGTCCGGTTCGTCGACGATGATAGCAGCTTTTCCTCGGCGGTCCTGGAAAACTCGCATTCCAGAAGGAAGGCCGGTAATCCGCCCTGCTCCATCGACGTACGGCTCCTGGACCAGTGCGAACTGACGGCCAGAGCTGCGCATGATGGCTCCGAGTTCCATCACAGCCGCTCGGCCACGGCCACAATTAGCTTGGATGAAGCTAAACATTAATGTCTAGCTTGCACCCTCGCCAGTACCGCTCCGTAGATCGGGCACGCCGCTGACAGCATGGAATGTGCTGCAGGGTACCCCTTGAAGCGGCAGTTGCGGCAGTCCACGGGGTTGGGACACCGTGCAACGTTGTGGCCGTTCTGTCCACACCGGTGGCACACGTTCTCCTTTAGGCGACATTGCGACACCTTGTGGTCGAAGCCTGCACATCTGTGGCAGGCGTATGTTCTGACCAAGGAGCGGCAGCGGCATCTAAACCACTTAATGTATACGCATTCGCGCAACGCCTCCTGTGCCTTTGCGTCGACCTCTAGCGTCACGTTGATCGTGGCGCCGTCGGTGACCGACCAGGGTTTACTGCCCAGGTGAACCGACTTTTTGAACTCCGCGGCAGTCATGGTCTCCTCCAGGTTCTTTGTGAAGAGCTCCTCCATGAACTCTTCCGGTGTTATGGACGTGTCCACGTCGTACACCACGACCTGAGGCTTGGTCTCCGGCCTCTTCTTGACCTCCAATCCCGCTTCGGTGAATTTGCTGCTGGCCACTACCTTCCTCAGTTCGCTCACTGAAGGGGTGCGAATAATCGCTCCTCCGCTCTTCAGCTCGCGAACCTCGTGGACGCGGACTCCAAGAGTCGGCACCACGGTCTTCTTAACACGCTCCACTAGCTCCTTGCTGGTCTCCTCCGGGTTTTTGCTCTTTATTAGAGCAGACCAGGTATCCCTAGGCTTAGGGATCGGTGCAGCGACGGCGCTCGGTGCGGGCAGGCCTGGGAAGGCTGTCGCATACGCAGCGGTTGTGACGGCAGTGGTGCCCGTGTGGGCAGCAGCAGCGGGTCTCGGTGGAGGCGGCATCCTTGCCCTCTCCTCCAGGCGCACTTTTTCCCCAGCCAGGGCCATGACCAACTCGTCGTACCGGTTGGTCGCGACGAGGATTTCCATTGAGGCCTCGGGCGGCATCAGCCCCTTAAGTACAGCCTTGCTCACCGCCATCCTTATCGCAGACATTTCTGCGATGATGGCCGAGTAGCCTGCCGCGACAATGTCAGTTGCCGGGCATGTGGCAGCGGTGGTGGCAGCGGTGGTGGCAGCGGTGGCGGCAGCGGTGGCGGCAGCAGTGGCGGCAGCGGTGGCGGCAGCGGCGGCAGAAGTACTGGCAGCGGTGGTGGCAGCGGCAGCGGCAGAGGTGGATGGAGCCTGCTCAAAGGGGAGCGACGTTGGCGGCGATCTCTCGGCTGGGATCGGCCGCTCTCCAGCTAGCCCAATCCCAAGCCCGATCTTTTTGGCTCCCTGTTTGGCGGCTGAGGACTTCGGCCGACCCCGCCTGCGGGCGGGAACGCTCGACGACGAGCTCGCCCCTACACTAGCCACGCTAGTGTCGCTGGCGTCGGCCTCCGTCTCTATTTCCATAGCCCGGCGGGTTGTGGCTACCTCTATTGGCGTGACTCAACTAATCGGCACTTAGTGGAGACTCGAACCAACGTCTCAGCGGAGACACGAACCGAACGCTTCGAACTCGAGCCAAAGCTTCGAACCAAAGCTTCGAACTCGAACGTGCTGTCGAACTATTCCGACTTGTTGTCGAACTATTCGCACTTGTTTACGAACTAGGGTTCCGCACGTGGTTGTTTTTAGCGTTTATTTTGCAAATATTAATTTGCAAATATCTGCTTTGTTCTTTCACCAAATTAACACCCGATTTCACTCACGAACAGCGCGTGATCTCGCGGCAATTTTGATGTCTTTTCCACTTGGAAAAATCACTTTTTACTTTAGGGACAGTAGGAATCTCGTTAATCCATTCATGCGCGTCACTAATTAGATGACGAGGCATTTGGCTACCTTAAGAGAGTCATAGTTACTCCCGCCGTTGACCCGCGCTTACTTGAATTTCTTCACTTTGACATTCAGAGCACTGGGCAGAAATCACATTGTGTCAACACCCGCTAGGGCCATCACAATGCTTTGTTTTAATTAGACAGTCGGATTCCCCAAGTCCGTGCCAGTTCTGAATTGATTGTTAATTGATAATCGTTATAATTAATAAGAACTAACTGGTTTAACCCAATTAGTATTCTTAAAAATTTTAGCAAGAAAGTTCCACAATTGGCTACGTAACTAAACTATCCGGGGAACAAGTAACTACCATAAATGATAGAAACTCTATTTACCCAGAACGAGCACATAAACCATGTTATTGTTTCCCAATCAAGCCCGACTATCTCAATCTTCAGAGCCAATCCTTATCCCGAAGTTACGGATCTAATTTGCCGACTTCCCTTACCTACATTATTCTATCGACTAGAGACTCTTCACCTTGGAGACCAGCTGCGGATATTGGTACGGCCTGTTGAGAAGTTTGCGTGTCCCCACCATAAATTTTCAAGGTCCGAGGAGAAAATATCGACACAACAGTATATGTCATGCTCTTCTAGCCCATCTACCATATCTCTCTGCGAAAGACTTCCATGGTAGTACGGCTATAAAACAGAAAAGAAAACTCTTCCGATATCTCTCGACGGCTTCTTTATGGTCGTTCCTGTTGCCAGGATGAGCACGAGGCCCATATTTAATAACAAACGGATACTCAACAGGTTACGGAATTGGAACCGTATTCCCTTTCGTTCAAAATTATTCAAGTATTTAAAAATCATAAAAGATTTGACAATATTACTCACTGATTTTTTACTTGAAAATTTTCGGCTTTCGCCTTGAACTTAGGACCGACTAACTCGTGATCAACCACTGTTCACACGAAACCCTTCTCCACTTCAGTCCTCCAAGGTCTCATTCGATTATTTGCTACTACCACCAAGATCTGTGCCAATGGCAGCTCCATGAAGGCTTACGCCAAACACTTCTACGCATACCATTGTACCTTCCTACTCACTAAAGTTTCAAAATTTATATCACAAGTAATATAAATCATCTACTTTAGCGGTAATGTATAGGTATACAACTTAAGCGCCATCCATTTTAAGGGCTAGTTGCTTCGGCAGGTGAGTTGTTACACACTCCTTAGCGGATTTCGACTTCCATGATCACCGTCCTGCTGTTTTAAGCAACCAACGCCTTTCATGGTTTCTGCATGAGTTGTTAATTTGGGCACCGTAACATTACGTTTGGTTCATCCCACAGCGCCAGTTCTGCTTACCAAAAGTGGCCCACTGGGCACATTATATCATAACCTTAAACTTCATATCAAGAAAGTTAAGGTTCTTACCCATTTAAAGTTTGAGAATAGGTTAAGATCGTTTCGACCCTAAGGCCTCTAATCATTCGCTTTACCAGATAAGATTATTTTATATAACATTAAAATGCACCAGCTATCCTGAGGGAAACTTCGGAAGGAACCAGCTACTAGATGGTTCGATTGGTCTTTCGCCCCTATACTCAATTCTGACAATCGATTTGCACGTCAGAACTGTTTCGGTCTTCCATCAGGGTTTCCCCTGACTTCAACCTGATCAAGTATAGTTCACCATCTTTCGGGTCACAGCATATATGCTCAAGGTACGTTCCAGTTAGAGGCATAAATAATATAAATATTATTATACATAACTATATAGAACGCCCCGGGATTGTGTTAATTATCTATAAATAGTTAAAAAACTAATCCCATTATTAGTCAAGTTAATTACGCTATTAGGTTTATCTCCCAATAACTTGCACATATGTTAGACTCCTTGGTCCGTGTTTCAAGACGGGTCCCGAAGGTATCCTGAATCTTTCGCATTGTTAATCATACAAATGCATATAATAAACACAAAAATCAATGATAATTATGCCATTATATAATTTCGAAAAATTAACGCACTGTATTAATTTTAATTTATCAACACTTTATCAAATTAATGACATTTATTCTATGTTAAAATGCAAGCATAATAATTTGAATAAACTATAAGTCATATTTTATGATAAATTTGTTATATGCTAATAGATTACAATGTCCTTATATGGAAAAAATGCACACTATTATTATAATATTGTTAAAATATTACAACTTTAATGATGAATTTTCCATAACGGATATTCAGGTTCATCGGGCTTAACCTCTAAGCAGTTTCACGTACTGTTTAACTCTCTATTCAGAGTTCTTTTCAACTTTCCCTCACGGTACTTGTTTACTATCGGTCTCATGGTTATATTTAGTTTTAGATGGAGTTTACCACCCACTTAGTGCTGCACTATCAAGCAACACGACTCTTTGGAAACATCATCTAGTAATCATTAACGTTATACGGGCCTGGCACCCTCTATGGGTAAATGGCCTCATTTAAGAAGGACTTAAATCGTTAATTTCTCATACTAGAATATTGACGCTCCATACACTGCATCTCACGTTTGCCATATAGACAAAGTGACTTAGTGCTGAACTGATTTCTTTTCGCTCGCCGCTACTAAGAAAATCCTGGTTAGTTTCTTTTCCTCCCCTAATTAATATGCTTAAATTCAGGGGGTAGTCCCATATGAGTTGAGGTTGTATATACGTATATTAAAATTTATAATGATAATTACACTATATTATTATATATAGAGCGTTCTCATAATGAAATCATTATAATATTCGTATTTTATAACGAATATCACGAAGAATATTAAATATTTATATTTACAACAAAATTTCCTTTCGAAACATTAATAAGAGGCAATTCTAGATGAAAAAACTTTAATTATTTTTTTATGCTAGACATTCCTCAGTATTATTTGATTCAAAAAGGACAAAAAAATATATATTTTTCTTCGTTCTTCTCACACAAATATATACAACAATGAGAGATAATGCGTTTCCATTTAATATCAATATTATGAATATATATATATATATATATCCAATAATATACAATATGCTTAAAAATTTCGTAAAATTTTTAAACAACTTATTTAGCATAGTCTTACAACCCTCAACCATATGTAGTCCAAGCAGCACTATAAAATTAATTAAAGTACCAAACAGCATGGACTGCGATATGCGTTCAAAATGTCGATGTTCATGTGTCCTGCAGTTCACACGATGACGCACAGTTTGCTGCGTTCTTCATCGACCCATGAGCCGAGTGATCCACCGCTTAGAGTGATTAAAATTTGTTTATTCATTTATTTGTCAGATATGTCTTTATTGAAAGAAATTAAAAATACACCATTTTACTGGCATATATCAATTCCTTCAATAAATTTTAGTTTTATCCTAAAAGAATGTTGCGAAATGTCTTAGTTTTATATAAGCGATATATTACCATATTGTTAAATAATATAATATGTATTTTGGCTTGTTTGATAATTATCAATTTATATAAAAGTATTAACCTGAAATCAGGTACAACATTGTACTTTTTAGGCTGTTGCATTAACCAATGTATGCCCATAGCTATGATGGACAATACATATTCGCAACGCGTGCATACTATGGTACATATGCACACAGATTTTATAAATCAATATTATTGTAATAATATCATCAATATGTATTTATATATTAATTGCTACACACATAGAACACAATGTTATATGTATAGCTACTACTAAATGAGTATATTGGCAATATAATTAATATAAACATATAATATATACAACTGAATATATTTTATTTTACAATTATGATTTTATAAAAACATATTTTGTTTGGTAAATTGGCAATATATATATATTTTTTTGTTAACGGTAGAAACATACAATAATGATCCTTCCGCAGGTTCACCTACGGAAACCTTGTTACGACTTTTACTTCCTCTAAATAATCAAGTTCGGTCAACTTTTTCGAAACAACCGTAACACGCAAGGCGTCACAGTGATCACGTCCGGAGACCTCACTAAATAATTCAATCGGTAGTAGCGACGGGCGGTGTGTACAAAGGGCAGGGACGTAATCAATG
>NW_020825513.1:27500-67500 GCF_003286085.1 Drosophila persimilis
ATACAAATACAAATACAAATAGAAATACAAATACAACGCAAAATACAAATAAAACAAAAAGCTAATCAAGGCAATTCGTAAATACAAAAAAAACCAAAGAAACCCAAAGTTTTTAAAAAACAAAACCAACAAAACCGACAAAACCAAAATACAAAGAAAGTGAAACGATCAGCGAAGCCAAAGAAGGAAGACCCCCAGAAGACCCAGCTAAGCAAAGAAATTTAAGAAGGAAGACCCGTTCGAAGATCTGCCAAACTAAGAAGGACGACCCCTACCGGATATTTCGTGAGCAAGAGTTGTATTAATAAATATATAAGTTCAATTAGGTTATATAAGATTATAAAAACTAACATATAAGAAAAATTAAAAGTGGATCAACTAACTTTAGATTTTGAAAAACTAAAAATGATTAACTCTCAAGCAAGGACCGATCTCACAGCAGATCTAGTCAAACAATTGATAGCACTTCAAATTTCACAAGTACAAGAGCAAATTGTAAATTTAAAACAACAAATAGAAACTAAATCCGATCAGGTATCAGATTATCAGGCAGAAACAATAGACGAGACAATAAGAGATGACACCACATTAAAGGTAATAGAATCCCTACCAATTTTCAATGGTGGATTAAACCAATATGTAGGATGGAGGGAAGCTGCAGAAACTGCAGTGAAGTTATATAAGAAAGGAAGTAAGCAATATTATATTGCATTAACAATTTTGAGAAACAAAATAACAGGACCAGCACATGACGCACTGACCAACCACGGGACAGTTTTAAATTTTGATGCCATACTTTCACGACTTGACTTTGTTTACAGTGACAAAAGACCAATTTACATAATAGAACAGGAGTTAAGCGTTCTCCGACAAGGGAACCTTTCAATTATAGATTTCTATAACGAGGTTAACAAGAAAATGACCTTGTTAATAAATAAGACAATAATGACTCACGGAAAGGACAGTGAGATCACCAAAGAATCAAATAAAAAAACGAGGGGGAACGTTGTGAGTTGCTGCGGACACCGCAACTCTAAGGTTATACCCGATACTAAGTCAGTATGGCTCTCCTCCGGCAGACGCCGCTAATATTTAACGACACGACAAAGAGTGCGTGCGAGAGAGACAGAAAATCAGTCTGAGCGTGACGTCGGGCGCGGCGTAGCCACTGCAAATTGATTTGTTCCTTTTGGCTAAAAAAATGGTCTGATCTGATCCAGATTCAGCAATCTAATAGATATGGTCATTATCTATGATTCTGCGTTTTTAGTTTTCTCAAATCTGCAATATTGTGGATGCAACAGATTTTCGTCCTTTGTGGGGGCAGATGGGGGTGGGGCGTAATTCTGAGATATACGTTTTATAGTGACATCTTAAAGGAGTGTGTGCACCAAATTTGGTTACTCTAGCCTTAATAGTCTCTGAGAATTGTGGTTGCCTCAGATTTTCGTCCTTTGCGGGGGCGGAAGGGGGTGTGGCGAAATTTGGACAGGAAACGGTCAAGGTCCGATATCACAGGAGTGTGGATACCAAATTTGGTTGCTCTGGCTTTTATAGGTTCTGAGATCCTTGAACTCATATTTTGCAATTGGCAAAACCGACCATGAAACCTGTGTGTTAGAGTGAGACAGAGCGAGAAAGAGTGAAATTGTTTTCGTGATTCTGGCTGTAATAATTATACGATCTGGTTCAGATTTTGCACTCTAGAAGATATAGTCATCTTCTACGATTCTGCGTTTTTAGTTTTCTCGTATCGTCGAAATTGTGGATGCCACAGATTTTCGCCCTTTGTGGGGGCGGAAGTGGGCGGGGCAAAGTTTTGAAATATTTTTGGAGCAGTGACATATCACAGAAGTCTGGATCCAAAACATCGTTGCTCTAGCTCTTATAGTCTTTGAGCATTAGGCGCTGAAGGGGACGGACAGACGGACAGACGGACGGACGGACAGACAGACAGGGCTCAATCGACTCGGCTATTGATGCTGATCAAGAATATATATACTTTATAGGGTCGGAAACGATTCCTTCTGGACGTTACACACATCCACTTTTACCACAAATCTAATATACCCCAATACTCATTTTGAGTATCGGGTATAATTAGAGACAATGCCTTACGCATTTTTGTCACTGGCCTAAACGGCGGCATTGCTGAAATCCTATTTTCATTGAATCCCCCAGATTTACCGAATGCCTTAGCAAAGGTACAGGAATTGCAATCTAATAACATTCGGGCCCAATTTGCCTACCAATTCAGCGGTCCCAGAAATTCAGGGAATAATAATTTCAATACCTTAAGATTCAACCAACGACAACCTAGGACTAACAGTTCACCATTCGACCAAAAAAGGGATTTGCAGAGGAATAACATGTCTTGGGGACAACCCTATTTCTTGGGTAATAGACAACAAAATCAGGCCCCAGAACCAATGGAGGTAGACGAATCTATACAAATCCGGAACCGACAGAACAGCAATCAATTCAGGGGAAATAATAACAATAGAAATTATCGGGAGAATACTAACGGTTATTATAGGAGAAATAATAACAATTATAGCCAAGCCCAGCATTTTAGGGCAAACGTAGTACCGAATAATCAGTCTAACGACAATCAAGCGCAGAAACGAAAGCCAAACGAAATGTCGGAACAACCGGCTAATAAAGCAATGAGGATAAATAACATTGAGGAGGATCATTTTTTAGATCAGCCCCCGAAGTAGGTCTGCCCTACCTAAAAAGAGTAGACAAAAAAATAAACAGAGAATTAAAAGTTTTGATAGATACGGGAGCAACTTCCTGTTATATAAAAAAAGGAATTTACGACAATAAAAAAGAATTACCAATTTATAAGAAAGTTGCTACAGTGAATGGGTTTTCAATAATTAAATATTTCCATAATATAACAATTTTCAACACAAAGCAAGTGTTTTATGAAATAGATGGAATGGAGGCAGATTTACTAATAGGATTTAACCTATTAAAGAAAATCGGAGCGGTTATTGATACAGGAAAGGGGACTTTAAGTTATAAAGACAATGAGGAGAAACTAATATATGACGAGGTCCTTTCTTTAAACAAATTAACCTTTATAGAAGGAAAAACCATCCTTCCGTTGAAGGAATATATAATAAAAAAATATTTCGAAGAAGAAAAAGAAATGAAAAGTGATTCAGTAAAGGTAGAAGGAAGTTTGTATAGCTTGGGATCAAAAAATCCTGAGCACGCCGACGAAGAATTATCCGTCAATAGTTTGGGATTCAAATATCCTGAACCCGCCGTCGTTGAGTTATCCGACATCCAAAGTTTTAATAGTTTGGGATTAAAATATCCTGAACCCGCCGTCGTTGAATTATCCGACATTAAAAGATCGAATAGTTTGGGATTAAAGAATCCTGAACACGCCGTCGTTGAATTATCCGACAATGAACAATTTAAAAGTTTGGGATGCAAAAATCCTGAACGCGCCGTCGTAGAAATATCCGACATTCAAAATTATGAAAATTCTGAATTGAAAAAAATGAAATTGTATAACACAATAACCTACAAAGAGGACAATTTAGAAAATCTCAGAGAGAAAATGGTATCTATCATCGAAGAAGACCATGCCAATATAAATTTACAGTTACCGTTCAGAACGGATATAAAAGGAGAGATTAACACTGAACACGATAGACCGGTATATGGCAAGCAGTATCCATACGCTTATTCGGTTAACGATTTCGTTAGTAACGAAATAAGTAAAATGTTAGATGAAGGTATAATCAGACCTAGTAAAAGCCCATATAATTCACCGGTAATAGTAGTACCAAAGAAGGGAGTAAATGAGGACGGAACTCCTAAGCATAGATTAGTAATAGACTTTAAGAAACTTAATGAAAACACCATACCGGATAGATACCCTATGCAAGATCCTTCAGTAATCCTTGCCAATTTAGGTAAAGCGAAATATTTCTCGGCCATTGATTTAGAGTCAGGTTTCTATCAGATTTTAATGAGGGAATCAGATATTGAAAAAACATCTTTTTCCATAAATAACGGCAAATATGAATTTCTAAGAATGCCTATGGGATTGACGAACGCTCCCAGAATTTTCCAAAGGGCAATGGACGATATACTTAGAGAACAAGTTGGGAAAACTTGTCACGTTTATATGGACGATATAATAATATTTTCAAAAACTATAGAACAACATTATAAAGATCTAATTCATATAATTCAGATATTGCAAAACGCTAACATGAAAATTTCACTAGAAAAGTCTAAATTCTTTCAATTGGAAACCAAATTTCTGGGATACTTTGTTTCCCAAAATATCATTAAAACAGATGCAGACAAAATCTCCACAATACAAAACTATCCAATTCCTAAAAATATCAGAGAGCTACGTAGCTTCCTAGGACTAACAGGGTATTACAGAAAATTTGTCCGAAATTATGCCACAATTGCCAAACCTTTAACAAAATATCTGAGCGGAGTAAATGGGAAAGTTTCACGAAGGGCATCCAAGAAAACATTAATACAGCTGGATGAACCAGCAATTGGAGCATTTAATAATTTAAAGGACAGTTTAATAGCACATATTGAATTAGTACAACCAGATTACAATAAAAAATTCACATTAACCACAGATGCATCGGACATAGCAATAGGTGCAGTTTTGTCGCAAGATGGGAATCCCATAACATTTATTTCTAAAACTTTAAGTAAAACCGAGCAATTATATGCTACTAATAAAAAAGAATTATTAGCTATTGTATGGGCATTAAAAAATTTGCGAAATTATTTATACGGAGTGAGTGGAATTGAAATACATACAGATCACCAACCTTTGTCCTTTGCAATGTCGCAAAAAAATCCAAATGTTGAAATGAAACGTTGGTATTACTTCATAGAAAGTTTCACACCAAAAATCATTTATAAGCCAGGCTCAACTAACGTAGTAGCGGACGCGTTATCTCGGATTAAAATAAATCATATGACAGATAGTGATGTCGACCAGACAGAATCAGAATCAGACATAAATACTCAGCATTCAGCAGAGAGTAGTTTTGAAAACGTCATTCAAGAGACTAGTAAGCCTCTAAACCAATTTAAACAGCAGCTACTATTAGCGCAAGGGAGATTCACAGTTCATGAGTTAGTAAGAGTTTATGAAAATACCCGACATATTATTGAATTTGATACGGTTGACAATCTGCTAATCATTTTAAAAGAATTTATTCAGCCTCACTTAACCACAGGAATACACTGCACTTTAGAAGATTTATACCTTATCCAAAATAAGCTAAAGGAAAACTTTATAAATAAATTTCTCTTCACGAGAAAGTTCCTCCAAGATGTAGTAAATTCAGAAGATAAAGCTATAATTATAGAAGAAACACATTGCAGAGCCCATAGAGGACTAGACGAAAATTACAAACAAATAACTAAGCTGTATTATTGGCCAAACCTGCACAAAAAATTAAAAGAATATATAAAAAATTGTGAGATCTGTAACAAAAACAAATATCAGAGACACCCTGTAAAAATTCCAATTGGGGAAGCTCCCATTCCAGCAAAAGAAGGAGATCAATTACACTTAGACATATACTATGGCCAAAACCTAACATTCATAACTTGTATAGATTCTTATTCCAAATACTTGGTGGTCAAGGAAATTCAAAGTAAATTAAACATTGAAAATAAGGTAATGGAAATTTTACAACACTTTCCGTTAGCAACATCATTAATGACTGACAACGAACCAAGCTTTACTTCAGCACAATTTAGATCATTCATACAAAGAAGTAACTTAACTATTTATTATGCTGATCCCAGACACAGCACCTCAAATGGTCAGGTAGAAAGGGTACATTCCACACTAACAGAAATAGCGCGGTGCATCAAGGATGAACTAAATCTAACAGATTATTCAGAAATAATAATAAGGGCGGCACTGAAATATAACCTGACGATACATTCAACGACCAATCAAATGCCATATGACATATTGTATAACAAAATAGAACACAAACATAATCCAATATTACTTAAGGAAGCTCAGACCAAAATGCTTAAGCTACATAACAAAGATAGAAGAGAAAAAGATTATAAAATAGGAGAAGTAGTCTATGAAAAGAAATTCGGGGAAAGAAATAAACTTCAATCCCGATACAAAAAGCAGGTAGTTAAGGAAAATCGACCGAATAAAATTATAATCAACAATAGAAACAGAATTATACATAAAGATAACATCAAATATTAAATATTTTTTCCAGAAAATGTATGCGAATATACTAATACTGACTTTTGTTATATTGACGACTTCGGAAGTAATTGACTATACGCATAGTGACTATCTATTGCTCAAAGACGACAGAGACGTTTACACTTATGAAACATACGCTGAACTTTTCCATATTACTAATTTGAGTTTTTATAGAGAGATAATTGATAAAGAATCCAAATATGTCAACAAATCAATTAATTCTGACGATGAGTGGGAAATATCAATGGACTTAAATCTATTAAAATTAATGATTTCAGAATTAGTTCCAAAACGGAAAGAAAGGGGAATAAATGAATTAGGTACCATTTGGAAATGGATAGCAGGCAGCCCTGATCATGACGACTTTTTGAAAATACAAAATAAAGTAAATGAATTAACTGAAAATAATAATAAACAATTTGTAATAAATTCCAAATTTTTCAAAGAAATTGAATTGCTATCAAATTCATTAAAAAATGTCATCTTCAATGAAGAAACGATACTGAGAAAGCATCGTTTAAAATTAATAACTTTTGACCTACTAAATTTAGTTGATACCATAACCCTCTTAAAAGTAAACATTTTCAATACAAAAATTTTAAATAAAAACGAAATAGAGGACATTTATAAGCATGAAAAACATAATGTTGAACTGTCTGATCTGCTGGACATTGCAACGGTTAAAATAATTCGAAATGCAGATTTAATAATCATTTACATAAAATATCCTCAAATTAAAGATATTTGCAAGTTTTACCATGCAAGAGCCATCTCACAAAATGATGGAATGTTAGTAATAAGTGAAAAAGTTTGTGAATGTAAGGAGAAATACTATTTAATGAATAATTTTAAAAGTGAAACTTTTAACAATTACGCACAAATAAATTTAAAGAGTACCTGTTTCACCAATTTACTTAATGGCTTTAAAGACAACTGCACTAAAAAAAGGGAAAAAAACAAAGAAATAGACATCATTCAGGATGGTGCCATATTAGTTTCAGGCAAAAATATCGTAGACAATACTACTTTGTTAGGATCGTATCTCCTTATATTCAACAACACAATTGTAATAAATAATATAACCCACATAAATGATAAGGGTAAAATTCTAAAATATATATCGCATCATAGATATAGCGATTTTGAATTAGTTGATTATATACAATCGAATGATAAGCAATTTTCTTTTGATAATGTTAATATTTTAAATCCCCTTATAACATTAGGTAATACGGCCTTACCATTAACAAAATTATTTTTAATCATTTTGATATTGTTAATGTTATTTTACTTCGGCTATAAATTAACCAAATTTGTACTTATTAAATCAATAAGAATACCGTCAGAAGAAATAGTGGAAAGCAACATTCAAATACTGTCAGAAGAAATTAGAGCTCTATCAGAACTTCAAAATGTATCGGGACGAAACATTTAAGAATGGGGGGAGTTAACGTACCCAATTCCATTGAGCTCTTATACGAGTTGTAAACAATCTTTGGATTTCCAAAACGAAAACAATTTCAATCTTGGGCCTCCGCCTAATTGATTTCTAAGATGTACAATCTCAAGCGCCCCCGCCGCAATCCCAATCTTTGACACTCGCCTAAATGGAAAACCAATGTTTGCCCACACCCGGCTTCTCATAAACAATCTCACTCCCGGCTTTCTGCAGATCCTGCACTTTAGGCCTTTTACAGTTCTCTCTTTGGATGACGAAATCTAATACTCGGGATGGCGAAATCAATTGAAATGTTTATAGAAAAACGATTCCCGAAAGGGATCAACGATGCAAAGATCAGAACGTTCAAATCAGTCTTGATCCAGCAGCGACACCGCAAAGTCTAGCTAAATATTAAGATCGCGCAATCCCTTGGCCCGGAATTCCTTTGTGACCCTCTACTTAAATCTATATCAGTGAAGTTCGAAGTAAAATAAAAACTTTTTAAAAACACAATCCGCTACCGCAGTTGTTTAATTGGCGCCCAACGTGGGGCGACGTTGTATAAAAAACACCGAATGATAAAAGTGTTGCGTCGTGCCGAAACCCGAAGGACAATTAATTAATGGAATAAATCCTTCAAATTTAAAAACGCGGAGTGACTGTGTGATATAAGATAAAAAAAAGTGAGATAAAAAGGAAACAAACCGGAGCTTAGGGTGTGCAAAAATAAATACAAATACAAATACAAATACAAATACAAATACAAATAAAATGCAAAATACAAATAAAACAAAAAGCTAATCAAGGCAATTCGTAAATACAAAAAAAACCAAAGAAACCCAAAGTTTTTAAAAAACAAAACCAACAAAACCGACAAAACCAAAATACAAAGAAAGTGAAACGATCAGCGAAGCCAAAGAAGGAAGACCCCCAGAAGACCCAGTCAAACAAATTCAGTCAAAGAAATTTAAGAAGGAAGACCCGTTCGAAGACCTGTCAGACAAATCAAGAAGGAAGAACCGTTCGAAGATCTGCCAAACTAAGAAGGACGACCCCTACCGGATATTTCGTGAGCAAGAGTTGTATTAATAAATATATAAGTATAATTAGGTTATATAAGATTATAAAAACTAACATATAAGAAAAATTAAAAGTGGATCAACTAACTTTAGATTTTGAAAAACTAAAAATGATTAACTCTCAAGCAAGGGCCGATCTCACAGCAGATCTGGTTAAACAATTGATAGCACTTCAAATTTCACAAGTACAAGAGCAAATTGTACATTTAAAACAACAAATAGAAACTAAATCCGATCAGGTATCAGATTATCAGGCAGAAACAATAGACGAGACAATAAGAGATGACACCACATTAAAGGTAATAGAATCCCTACCAATTTTCAATGGTGGATTAAACCAATATGTAGGATGGAGGGAAGCTGCAGAAACTGCAGTGAAGTTATATAAGAAAGGAAGTAAGCAATATTATATTGCATTAACAATTTTGAGAAACAAAATAACAGGACCAGCACATGACGCACTGACCAACCACGGGACAGTTCTAAATTTTGATGCCATACTTTCACGGCTTGACTTTGTTTACAGTGACAAGAGACCTATTTACATAATAGAACAGGAGTTAAGCGTTCTCCGACAAGGGAACCTTTCAATTATAGATTTCTATAACGAGGTTAACAAGAAAATGACCTTGTTAATAAATAAGACAATAATGACTCACGGAAAGGACAGTGAAATCACCAAAGAATCAAATAAAAAAATTAGAGACAATGCCTTACGCATTTTTGTCACTGGCCTAAACGGCGGCATTGCTGAAATCCTATTTTCATTGAATCCCCCAGATTTACCGAATGCCTTAGCAAAGGTACAGGAATTGCAATCTAATAACATTCGGGCCCAATTTGCCTACCAATTCAGCGGTCCCAGAAATTCAGGGAATAATAATTTCAATACCTTAAGATTCAACCAACGACAACCTAGGACTAACAGTTCACCATTCGACCAAAAAAGGGATTTGCAGAGGAATAACATGTCTTGGGGACAACCCTATTTCTTGGGTAATAAACAAAATCAGGCCCCAGAACCAATGGAGGTAGACGAATCTATACAAATCCGGAACCGACAGAACAGCAATCAATTCAGGGGAAATAATAACAATAGAAATTATCGGGAGAATACTAACGGTTATTATAGGAGAAATAATAACAATTATAGCCAAGCCCAGCATTTTAGGGCAAACGTAGTACCGAATAATCAGTCTAACGACAATCAAGCGCAGAAACGAAAGCCAAACGAAATGTCGGAACAACCGGCTAATAAAGCAATGAGGATAAATAACATTGAGGAGGATCATTTTTTAGATCAGCCCCCGAAGTAGGTCTGCCCTACCTAAAAAGAGTAGACAAAAAAATAAACAGAGAATTAAAAGTTTTGATAGATACGGGAGCAACTTCCTGTTATATAAAAAAAGGAATTTACGACAATAAAAAAGAATTACCAATTTATAAGAAAGTTGCTACAGTGAATGGGTTTTCAATAATTAAATATTTCCATAATATAACAATTTTCAACACAAAGCAAGTGTTTTATGAAATAGATGGAATGGAGGCAGATTTACTAATAGGATTTAACCTATTAAAGAAAATCGGAGCGGTTATTGATACAGGAAAGGGGACTTTAAGTTATAAAGACAATGAGGAGAAACTAATATATGACGAGGTCCTTTCTTTAAACAAATTAACCTTTATAGAAGGAAAAACCATCCTTCCGTTGAAGGAATATATAATAAAAAAATATTTCGAAGAAGAAAAAGAAATGAAAAGTGATTCAGTAAAGGTAGAAGGAAGTTTGTATAGCTTGGGATCAAAAAATCCTGAGCACGCCGACGAAGAATTATCCGTCAATAGTTTGGGATTCAAATATCCTGAACCCGCCGTCGTTGAGTTATCCGACATCCAAAGTTTTAATAGTTTGGGATTAAAATATCCTGAACCCGCCGTCGTTGAATTATCCGACATTAAAAGTTCGAATAGTTTGGGATTAAAGAATCCTGAACACGCCGTCGTTGAATTATCCGACAATGAACAATTTAAAAGTTTGGGATGCAAAAATCCTGAACGCGCCGTCGTAGAAATATCCGACATTCAAAATTATGAAAATTCTGAATTGAAAAAAATGAAATTGTATAACACAATAACCTACAAAGAGGACAATTTAGAAAATCTCAGAGAGAAAATGGTATCTATCATCGAAGAAGACCATGCCAATATAAATTTACAGTTACCGTTCAGAACGGATATAAAAGGAGAGATTAACACTGAACACGATAGACCGGTATATGGCAAGCAGTATCCATACGCTTATTCGGTTAACGATTTCGTTAATAACGAAATAAGTAAAATGTTAGATGAAGGTATAATCAGACCTAGTAAAAGCCCATATAATTCACCGGTAATAGTAGTACCAAAGAAGGGAGTAAATGAGGACGGAACTCCTAAGCATAGATTAGTAATAAACGTTCCCCTGGTCCCATAGATCACGCCGTCGATGAGGAAGGCTCGATCCGCAAACCTCTCGTTCAGCTTCACCATCGAGGGCACGGTCAACAGACCCCAGGAGAAGTAATGAACGAATGTCACGATCAGGGCATGGCTCAGACGCGGCTTCCCAATACCCGATTGCGGTATCGCACCGATCAGGCGTTTCTTCCAATTGGATCGAAACATTGCCAACGAGTAGCGAGAAAAATGGCGTAGGGAAAACTTTACAGATCTAGTCGTAAATGCAATTTTCACGCCCACATTTGCTTGTGTGTTAACCCATAAATATGGCAGTGCTGGCGATTTAGACGGGCTAATAAATACGGGTTTGGGGCATATTTCCGTCTGAGAGAGAGAGAGAGAGAGTGCGGTTTTAAGCAAGTTCGTGGCTGAGAAATCTTTCGAATTCCACCCATTATAGTTATTCATAAAAGGTGAAATGAAATTATAACCTTTGCAAAGAAGGAAATGCCTGAATCACACACCAGAGAGTAAACAAATATATGTACATACAATAGCCCTCTTCTATACGGACCGGATATTATTGGGACAGGACAGAATGCTGACTCTGCTGCTGCAGATCGAATTCTGATGCCACACTCGATCAACTTGGGGATAGAAAACAAATATTTGACGGCCTAAAATGCTTGCAGTGCAAAATTTTTCATCTTTGAGCTGAATCATAGCACCCATACAACGGGTGAAATGCTGACTCGTTTGCTCACTTCCTGAGACGCTAGAGCACTATAGGAGAAAAAGAGACGGCTGTAGTGGCTCAATTTCCGTCATTTCGGCTGTGCAGTGTCCAACACTGTGCCTTCAACTTCCGTTATATTGCACTCGTTAAAAATACACCCAGAGAGGGGGCACATTCTGCGTGCATTACTCACCTGCAATGAGCTCTCCCGGCTGATCCTGCAGCAGAGCGGTCGGCGGGGGCGCTGGCGGCGGCTCAGCAGCAGCAGCAGCAGCAGCAACAGCAACAGCAACAGCAGAAATGACGCTGGGGGCAGTGCTGGGTGGCGCCGCCTCGGCAAAGAGCATCTTGATACGCAATTGAATCTTACCGACTCTCAGCTGCTGTTGCTGTTGCACTTGTTCGAACGGGGCACCGATCTCGAGGTGACGATATAAAGCATAAATTTTGGTTTTATGCTCGAAATTGCAACCGTTGACGTAGTTGGCGGCGTATTTACGCAACAGTGGCGCCGGCACGGAAAGACGTGTCTGGCCAAGTGGTGCTCTTCCTGCTGCTGCTGTACCGCTGCCGAGAGGATGATCGTAGGCGTGGTCGCTGACGTCACTGCCGGCAGCGACAATTTGAATAGAGGGACACTCGCGCAGATAGTCTAAAAATAAGGCAAGGCTCTTGCTCCGTACGCTGTACCGTAATTTATTGGTGGTGCATGTATTAGTATTGGTATGCTGCCGATGGGGATGATGCTGCCGCTGCTGTTGACTTGACCTTTGCTTCTGATTTCTGCGTTTTCCTGCGCAGAGCTTTTTGTCGCTGTTCCCGTCTCTGCCACTGCCCCTGATGTGGGCGGCGGTGCAGGCGTCACAGCTGATGATGCTGACGCTGCCTGCTGTTTCGGGCTTCTCACCCTCACCCTCACCCTTGCCAGAGCAAACGATTTTCGCTGTAATGCCCGATGGGTGGGAGTAGGACCAGCCCTTCGCCCAGATCGATTTGTCGGTTATGAAATGGTTGCAGCTCTTTTCGACTCCTAGATGCGCCAGCGGCGATCGGTGGGACTTCTGCTGTTTCTCAGCTAATGCTGCTGCACTTTTTTTCGGTTCCTGGCTTTTCACATACACATTCAGCGCATAGTCCGTTAGCATAATTATTTATGCACTTGCCATTTTAGTGCCCCGCACACACACACGCCGCACACTGGCAAACGCTGCACTCTCTCACTGACAAACACAAACAAAAATCAAGCCGCACGGTTAACTTAGCACTGAAAAATTTCCTTGCAACTATGTTTGCACACAATTGGACCGACCACTCGAATAAATTAATAATATAAATTATATTATACCAATAGCTCTCCTGCCATATATCTGCTATCGCGGACTTGTCGATAAAATATACGGTCTGACCGCCAGAAATATACCAAATTTAAAAAATATACCGTAAATATACTGACGAACTCAAGTTCTTTTGTACAAATTAGTCGTTTTTGATATTCCATCGAATATTATTAGCTAGATAGAACACTTAGCCATGCCCACATAATTTTATCCAATTAATGAAACTATTTTCTACTTTACTGGCTTAATGTTAATACTTGCCTTTATTGGATGTTGCGTAAAAACGGTTATAGCGAAAATGGGCAACAAAAAAAACGAAGAGGATAGCCGCTCATATTGCTCAATTTAGAGATTCCGTTGAATAATTCTGGCTACCTAAAACCCTTAGTTCTGCCCACATAATTTTAGGCCGTTTATGAATAAATTTTCTTCAAGATTGGTTAGTTTTTAATCTTTGCTTTTATTGTATTTTGGCTAAAACAAAACTTAAACAAAATAGGTTAGCAAAAAAAAAAACAGTCGCAGTGTTGCCGGTATTTGAAGACATGATGCGAGTATAGGCTTTTGTGTACCCTATTTCGTTAATTTCATATGAAGATTCTGTTTTCCAAACTGTTTTTTAAACGTAATTAAAAAACATTTTTTCTCAAATTGATACGTTTTAGACATATTGATGAATATGATTAGGGTCTTTTAAATATATCTCGATCCCGACACTCATTCTTGGTCTCTGTAGAAAGACAATGAGCTGCAAAATATCGTTGAAATAGGTTTAAAACAGAGACTACATTGTTTTTTGCATTAATTGGAGCCTGAAATGACAAACATTTTCTCAATTCTACAACATCCTTTTACCCAGGGTATGCAAATTGAATGTTGCCAGCAACATAAGACGTAAGAAAGCGTAAGTAAGTTGGGAATGTTGGGACATTGTTGAGCTGAAAAGGGACATTGTGGCGAGGAAAAAAACATCAAGGAAAATCCCAAAAAAGTCCCACCTAACTTGAGCGCCAAGTAGAAATTGTTTGAAAGTGAGTGAGTGAAAAGTATTTAAATTCAATATACACGATACACTTAAGTACGATTTGAGAGCGAAAATTCAAATCCGCCCTCCGTTTTAACCTGAAAGCGCGCAGAAATGTTGTTCAAAAACTAAAACTATTCAGAATAGGAGTACTTTTCGATTCCGATTCGCTTTAAATGTAGACTTCCTTTATTGACGCATCGCCTTAAACAAGTTTTAACTAAGAATTTCCAACCAACACACAGACCAACATCAATTAGGCAAACAAGCGCAGCTCCTCACGCGCCTCAATGGTCTTTGGTGGCTCTGGTGTTTCGAATTCGCCCAACTCGGCATCATAGTAGAGGGCAGCGCGATATGGACGCAGCTCCCAGGGCACCTGCTGCTCCATGGTGGTCAGCTGAACGCCCAGATCCTCCAGAGTGGGCACATCGGGCAGGACCTTGTCGGTGATCCCTTCGCGCTCAATGCGTTCCGGGTGAAGACCACCAATGGGCGCACCGGGGCAGATGAAGCTGGTGAGCTTGGCCTTCATCAGGAAGGTGGGGTCCCAGCGCATGTCGTAACGCTGATAGCCCCAGCGTTTCTGATCCTTGCGCATCAGGCGATGGAACCAATCAACCAGCTCGCTCAGTTGATACCTCTTGGGCCTGAAGAACACACAGATTACAGCGGTTCGCATTGAAGTACTTCGGATACCTACCCCACAGCCTGGTAGATGCGTCCAGCGGAATCCGGCTCCTTGGCAGCGTTAATGATGGCCTGAGCCACATCCGTCACGTACACGGGCTGCTTCACGGTGCGCTCTCCCTTGTGCCAGAGCGGCATCGAGCGGAACTGGCGTCGCCAGATGTGTGCATAGTAGCGCAAAAAGCGGTCCTCCGAGCCGTAGATGTCGGCTGGCCGAATGATTGTGGCATTGGGGAAGGCATCACGCACGCGGAGCTCTCCCTCGTATTTGCTCCTCAGCCACTCACTGCCGCCCTTAACGTACAGGGGCTTGGGATTGGCCTCCACGTTTAGAGACGAGAGGTGAATGAATCTCTCCACGCCAACCTCGCGGCAGATCCTTTAAGAGGGAAAAATTCATCATTGAAGGGTTTCAATTCTCCTTGCGACACCCACCTGGCGATCCGCTCAGCACCAGTAACATTGACATCCTTGAACTTGAAGTTCTTGGTCTCGAAGTCGCGGCCAACCAAGTTGATGACCACGTTCGAGTGCTTGACAGCATTGCGAATGGAAGCGGCATCCTCCAGATTGTAAAAGTGGAACAGCACCTGGCCCAGATCGCCGGTGACTTTCAGCCGGATAACCTCAGAGTCCTCACCGCGATAGGGCAGGATCATTTGCGTGCCGGACTTTCCCAGCTTGTTGCACACATAGCGACCCACAAAACCGGTGGCTCCAAAGACGGTGGCCACGATTCCGTTGAAGCTGCTGCGTCCGCCCGTGCCGCGCTTCATGGCAGCCGGATTGATGGTCTTCAGGGGGCGTGGAGCATCCTCAGCGGCGGCGGCATAGCCCCGCAGGCAGAGCACGCCCACGACACCACTGCCATGGTGTTCTACAATCGGGAATAAACAACTTTAGCAAAAGGAACTGCACTCCACCATTACATAATTTTCGCCAGACACTTTTCTACTGGCTAGCCGTTTCACTTACTGGCCACCTGCATGTTCCGGGTTAGTACTATGGCGGCCATATTGCACCGCACTTTACCAAACTAGAGCAAGTAATTCCCAATTTCCTAGTTTTAAGGCAGATTTTTATTGTTAAATTTTTTCTTGACAAGTACGGCCTGCAGTGTGACCGCGGATTTATAAATATACGGTCCGACCCCCCAGAAATGTACCGAAATATACCGTCTCATTTAAAAGATATACCGTAAATATACTGACGAACTCTAGTTCTTTTGTACACAGTCCTCGTTTTTGATATTCCGTCGAATATTACTAGCTAGATAGACCTCTCAGTCTTGCCCACACAATTGTATCCTATTAATGAATTAATTTCCTACTTGACTGCTTTGATTTAAATACTTGCTTTTATTGGATTTTGTCTAAAAAATTGATCAATTTTGATATTCCGCTGAAAAATGCTGGCTTGACCCTCAGAAATATACTAAGCAGAGAAAATCCCAAAAAAAGACCCACCAAACTTGAGCGCCAAATAGAAATTGTTTGAAAGTGACTGAGCAAAAAGGATTAAATGCAATCCATTGGAATAAATGATGCACGGAAGCACGATTTGAGATAGCGAAAATTAAAAAAATTCGAATATTCCTTGAAAACAGCTTAATGGTAAAAGGACAGTCACACGTGATGGTGTCGGAGGTGACACGAGTCCAGAGGAACCATTGGAAGGATGGTCCTAACCATTTGAGTATTGCTCTCTATCTCTCTCTCTCGATGCTTGATTCCCCGATTCTCAATTAAGCGCATTCCACGCTCACACCAATTGGTGCCACACCCAAAGTGTGTGGGAAGCGAGTGAGTATAAGGAGCAAAAGGATCGCCTCGGGGATTTAATCTGAAGAAATAATTATAGTCAACGCCATTTCGCTTTGGCGCGCAGCTCTACGAAGAGCGCCGTCTGTTGATGGTAACATGAACTAACTTATCGATAAGTTAATTGTATGACCGTTCGCTGTGAATGTCACAAATTTGGCGCACATTTTCAAATTAAAATCTCATCAAATTCCACCAATGGCCTTGGCATGGTTTATGTGTTTATCAACACAACTTTAATTACATTACTCTTGTACAGCTTAGTGTCAACAATTCGTAAATTACTCTGCAGCTTACGTCTTAATTTATGAATATTTCTTGCATCACCGGTGGTGCCAGGCGTGTCCCACTTTTCCAACTAAAGCCAAAAGTCAACCCCGTTGACTTTTATCTCCAGTACGTGCTGAAATTGCAATTACCATGCCAACATTGGTTCGTCTCGGAGAGAATTCTAAGACCAATGAATAGTATATGCCCTTTTGCCAACTTCTCCTGCAGAGCAGCTGGCAGTTGCCTTTGAACTATATTTCTGCAAACATCAAACGGATTCTGGTTGAAAATATTTTAATCTTAAACACATGAGTTCATGTGGAATGGAATTTATATATTTTGGCAATATTTGAATTTGCATATAAATCGCTTTGATTATATATGCTGGTACATTGTTGAAATGGCACTCATACAATATTTAATCATATAAGACCATTTCCAAAAATTCACGATAATAATTCGAAACAGAAATGATATATACTAAATAGTATATATCTTGGTTAGTTTCACTATATTATCTTTATTAAGATCAATTTGAAAACAAATATCTCCTATTAAACACTACTTTGAGTATAATGACAACATATAATAATATTATATACAATACTGTACCAAATATTGTATACAATACCGATGGACATCAACTGTCCATCATGTATAGGTTTTCTGCCACGCTTTCCGCAAATCGGGTATTTTTGCTTTAGAGTGCCTCTTAACAATAGTTTCTTTTCGTATTTTAATAAAAAATACAATACTATCACTTCAAAATTATTCATATATATTAAGAAATATATATATATTCATATAAAATACACAGACATTGCCGGCTAAGTATATTCCCCATATCATATGAAATAAATTAATAATTTTTCATTATAAAATTTTCATATGAAATATACCATGCACGAGACTACCACTCCCTATATAGGTTTTCTGCCACGCTTTCCGCAAATCGGGTATTTTTACTTGAGAGTGCCTCTTAACAATAGTTTCTTTTCGTATTTTAATAAAAAATACAATACTATCACTTCAAAATTATTCATATATACTAAGAAATATATATATATTCATATAAAATACACAGACATTGCCGGCTAAGTATATTCCCCATATCATATGAAATAAATTAATAATTTTTCATTATAAAATTTTCATATGAAATATACCATGCACGAGACTACCACTCCCTATATACGTTTTCTGCCACGCTTTCCGCAAATCGGGTATTTTTACTTGAGAGTGCCTCTTAACAATAGTTTCTTTTCGTATTTTAATAAAAAATACAATACTATCACTTCAAAATTATTATATATACTAAGAAATATATATATATTCATATAAAATACACAGACATTGCCGGCTAAGTATATTCCCCATATCATATGAAATAAATTAATAATTTTTCATTATAAAATTTTCATATGAAATATACCATGCACGAGACTACCACTCCCTATATAGGTTTTCTGCCACGCTTTCCGCAAATCGGTTATTTTTACTTGAGAGTGCCTCTTAACAATAGTTTCTTTTCGTATTTTAATAAAAAATACAATACTATCACTTCAAAATTATTCATATATATTAAGAAATATATATATATTCATATAAAATACACAGACATTGCCGGCTAAGTATATTCCCCATATCATATGAAATAAATTAATAATTTTTCATTATAAAATTTTCATATGAAATATACCATGCACGAGACTACCACTCCCTAAATAGGTTTTCTGACACGCTTTCCGCAAATCAGGTATTTTTACTTGAGAGTACCTTTTAAAAATAGTTTCTTTTCGTATTTTAATACAAAATATTATACTATCACTTCAAAATTATTCATATATATTAAGAAAAATATATATACGCATATAAAATAAACAGACATTGCCGACTTAGTATGTTCCCCATATCATATTAAGATTAGAAATTAAATTAATTATTTTTCATTACATTCATCATTCATTTACATGAAAGATATCATATCAGCTGGTATCTTTGCTTTAATTTCACATATACACGTAATATATCTATTTATATTAAATACATTTTTATATTTTCTATATTTATAATCGCATTATGATTATGCTATAATGTTATATTATATATGAGAAACATTCCCATATCCATATCCATATCCATATCCATATAAAACCTAATATTGATATTTTATAGCACACCTCGGCGTTATTTGTTATTTTTATTCATTATAACACAATTTCAAAAATATACATATATTTTTGTAAATATGTATATAAAATATATCATTATATTTTCTCTATTCAAAATCAAATCATGCTCATGTTATAATTTTTAGGATATGGTGAATGTTTCCCCATATCCATAATATTGTCATTTTATATACAAAACTATTTAATTCTTGCATTTATATCACATATCATTGAATTCCAATATTAGAAATACTTCCAAGTTCCACATACGATCACTCCAAATATACATATATTTGTACATATGTATATAAAATATATCTTTATATTTTCTGTATTCATAATCAAATCATGCTCATGTTATAATATAACATATAATATTATCACATTTTATATACCAAAGTATTTAATTCTTGCATTCATATCACATATCATTAAATTCCAATATTAGAAATACTTCCAAGTTCCACATACGATCACTCCATGCTTTTTGCATTCATATTATTTCATATATACATTCACATTTGCACATATGCATATACACTATGTTTCGTGTGTTCACATAATACAATTTTTATAAGTATCATTTCATATGTAATTAAGTATAACAAACTTATAATATAACATTATATTCATATTCAAGCCAACGTAATTTATATAGGATAAATAATTTATCCATATTTATATAAAATATATTCTTTTTAATATATATATATATATATATTACCATTTATAGGTATATATTCATATAAATATATAAAAATAATTTTCATATATAAAGAATAAATTTATATATATCGAATCATCAAGCAAAGGATAAGCTTCAGTGGATCGCAGTATGGCAGCTGCTCAACCACTTACAACACCTTGCCTGTTACAAAAGTCGTTTACAATTGATTCTAGGCTTTGTCATTGTATTAAATAATGTTTTTATATGCAACTAGCGCGGCATCAGGTGATCGATGATCCTCCCAATTTACTATGTTACAAATTACATTGGCATCACATCCATTGTCGTTTATAAAATAAATTATAAACTTTTAATGGTTTAGAAGCCATACAATGCAAATTGCCCCTTATTTATCATTGCAGTCCAGCACGGATACGACCTTAGAGGCGTTCAGGCATAATCCAACGGACGTAGCGTCATACCACTGTTCGCTCGAACAAGTATTGTGCCATTGGTCCGTACCTGCGGTTCCTCTCGTACTACGCAGGAATGCTGTCGCAACAACGTTTTGTCATTAGTAGGGTAAAACTAACCTGTCTCACGACGGTCTAAACCCAGCTCACGTTCCCTTGCATGGGTGAACAATCCAACGCTTGGTGAATTTTGCTTCACAATGATAGGAAGAGCCGACATCGAAGGATCAAAAAGCGACGTCGCTATGAACGCTTGGCCGGTAACTTGGTAACTTTTCTGACACCTCTTGTTAAAAACTCTTTAAACCAAAAGGATCGATAGGCCGAGCTTTTGCTGTCCCTGTGTGTACTGAACACCGAGATCAAGTCAGCATTTGCCCTTTTGCTCTATGTGTGGTTTCTGTCCGCACTGAGCTGGCCTTGGGACACCTCCGTTATTATTTGAGAGATGTACCGCCCCAGTCAAACTCCCTACCTGGCAATGTCCTTGAATTGGATCATACCTGAGTTATTTGGAGTTGGAGTTATTGGAGTTATACCAAATTTTCAAATTGAAAATACATAAATGCATTTTCTCATTAAAGAATTTGTTTGCGATTATATAACAAACTCGTGATACTTTGATCAAGAAGCTTGCATCAAAACCCAATACCATAAGATATAATAAATATATCCGTATAATGGCTAGGAAATGATACACGTTCCATTTAATCAAGTAAGTAAGGAAACAATAAGAGTAGTGGTATTTCATTGTCGATACCAAACCGAAATCTAATATCTCCCACTTATGCTACACCTCTTATGTCTCCTTACACTGCCAGATTAGAGTCAAGCTCAAAAGGGTCTTCTTTCCCCGCTAATTATTCCAAGCCCGTTCCCTTGGCTGTAGTTTCGCTAGATAGTAGATAGGGACAGAATGAATCTGATCTCTCAGCTTTATTTTACGTGGCGGTTCCTCAGGGAGGGATTTCAACCACGGCGTCTAATGTTTATTTGCAGCTTAGCCTCGATTAGTGCGATATATTTACATATATCACGCCATCACGCACCACCGCTACATACGCAGGAACCTGGTACAATGCGCCAGTTAGCGCCCCTAAAAAGAAGCTATAGCTATGTACATAGCGACTCTTCTGGTACCAATTGAAAGTATCCTGGTCGGGCATACAATCCCCCTTGGTGAGGGGCGAGGTGTATCTAACACGTCTTCCGATCTATGGGTCTCGGCACCCGGTTGAGAGCGCAACTCCACGAGGAGCCTAGCGGCTCTCCCCGCGTAACGTTTGGGTATCAACCACAGCCACCACGATACTCCCACTAGGGGGCCGACCTCAATGTGCAGCCTTGGAACTGCACAACCCGTGGTACCGATCTTAAGGACTCAGCTCGATCCTCCCTTTTAGCCCCGACCGGCCTGGATAGGGAATCCACCCAGCCCGTGCGCCGCTTGCGCATTCAGCAGCTGTTGTCGCCTGGAGAACGCCAGTCCGGCGAACCTGTCGAGAGTCCGCATTCTCTCCTGAGAAGCCGTCACATCGGAGAAGGTCCAGTCGCCATCCGTGTACTGCACTCCAAGTCCATCGAGGTCTCGCAAGTCTGTATAGAGGGGACAAGCACATAGGAAGTGCTGCCAATCCTCGCGTTCTGCGCCGCATAGACATGCTGGCGTGTCGCTAAGGCTTCTTCCATGCAGAAATGCATTGAGCGATCCGTGGCCCGTCAGCAGGAACCCAGCGCGCAGCGTGAAGCCAAACCTTTGTTCGCTGTAGACGAAGCCTGCGTTCGGGATGAAGCGGTGCGTCACCCGTCCTGGGGAGTCACCATCATCCCATCTGCGTTGCCACTCGCACAACAGGTCTTCGTCTAGTCGCGCCATCTTCTGCTTCCAGCTAAGATTTGCCAAATCTTCGCCGTACAGCCAATCGCTCTCCTCCAGCGGGTAGTCACGCTTTAGTTTGAAGCTGATTGCCAGGCGTCTGGCAACCAGATCAAACGGGGGGGCTCCAGCTAGTACTTGCAGCGCCATGGTGGACACTGTTCGGCATACCGGTAGGCATCCAATCAGGACGATCCTTTGGCACGCAAGCAGATGCCTCCTGGCAACCACTTGCGTCGTCGTCACGACAGACCAAACCGAGGCACCAAATAGTGCACAGGGCACCATGAGTCCGGCATATATTGTCCGCTTTGCGCGGGGACTGAGTCCCCAGTCGACCCGCAGTACGCGCGACAATGCCCCTAAGACTCCGGTCAGCTTATCACGCAAGCCCGTGATGTGCGGGAGAAAACTCAACCGCTCGCCGACCGTGATGCCTAGGTACCGATACTTGCACTTATATGGCAGGTTTGCTCCAGCAAACCGTACCACTGGCGGCCGTCTAAGTATGCCTTTGAGCAGCATGATCGCCGTCTTGCTAGTTGAAACGGCAACGCCGACTTCAACTCCCCAAGCGCCTACGATGGACATTAACTCACCTCCTTTTTGTTCGAGCTCTGATCGGGCATTCCCTTCGATGAGGAGGAGCAAGTCGTCAGCATACGCGCTGAGCGCACCAAGGGGCTCTAAGCGCTGGAGCAACACGTCCATTAAGATGTTCCATATAAATGGACCACTTATGGACCCCTGCGGGCAACCTCTTGTCACCGGAACAGTGGCTACTCCATGCCTACTGACGATGCTCGCACTCCGGCCGGAGAAGAAACTTCGCCACAAGCTTGCTTCTCGGCATCCCAGCTCAAGGAGGCGGCGTAGTGCAGCATTCCACTCAACGTTGTCGAAGGCTCCCTTGAAATCCACGAAGACTCCGAGCACGTATTTCGACCGGCTGGCCGAAACAGTACTCACGACGTGTTTCCAAGCATCCTCCACACAACGTAATTGGCGAAATCCAAATTGCCATCTGCAGCCATCCGGAATGGTGTCCTTCAGACGATTCACCATGATGCCCTCAAGCACTTTGCCCAGCACTGGCAACAGACAGATACCCCGATATGAGGTAGGATCGGTCCGGTCCTTATTGGGTCCCTTCAGGAGTGGAACCACCCTGGGATGCTTCCATTCCGTTGGGAAATACCCTGTCTCCAGGCAGCGGGAATACATCGCTGTCATGTGCTGAGGGATGGCACGCCACAATGCCTTGCAAATGGCACCTGTGATGCCGTCCATGCCGGGAGAGCGTCTGCTCTTCAACCTGGCGACGCATGCATCAACCTCGAAAGCTTCGAGGGCCGGTGGAGCCTCGATCGGGATGGCAATGTGTGCATTCGTCTCCGCAACAGGAAAGAAGTTGCGAAGGAGCACACCCGCACAGTCGCGCCATGTTGCGACCAGCCTACCATCCGTTCGAAGGCATCCAATCTCCGTGCTCTTTTTGCGGCCTCGGCAAATCCTGTAGACGTGCCCCCATGGATCATCTCTGTTCTCTCCCACGAAGCGTCGCCAGTTGTCTTCCTTCGATCTCAGGATGAGCTTCTTGTACTGCGCTGAGGAGATCCTCAACGCGAGCACAAGTTCCTCTGCTGCGTCGGTTTCATGCCGACGAGCGTCCTGGAGCCTTCGCCTCAGTCTCCTGACCTCTCGGCGTTTGGAGTGTAGTTCGGCAGTCCACCAAACTACTTTTCTCGCGGCTCTCGGTGTGCTGCGTCCCAGCACTCTGTCGCACACACTGTGCACTACAGAGCGCAGTGCAGACACTTGGTTGTCCAACGGCGATTCGGCGATGTCTTCCGGTAATTCGGCAATCTCCCTTACCACTTCCTCCTCGAACAATCGCCAGCGCGCATTGGAAAGCTTCCATGACGGCACAGGAGCAATGGGCTCAACTGTGTCGTTCGGGTCAGTCGTCACCACAACATGGATCATGTTGTGATCGCTGGTGTCCCATTCCTTCACTTCCCAATCGTATGTGGCCCACATAGTCGCAGCTTGGTTGACGATTGTCACATCGATATCGCTTTGGCCTCTACGGTTATCGAATGTAAACACCCGACTGGCTTCATTGAGCACGCCGGCTCTCATCTCGGTTATCCACTCAGACAGCAGCTCACCCCGTGCATAGTTAGCTTGCCCCCGATTGTGTTCGGAGAGCTTGCTAAACCACGCTGGGGATACTGCGTTCGCGTCGAGCCCAAAGATGACAGGAGTGCGGCTGCCCAGCAGCAGCACCGCATCTAAGTACCTGAGGTACGGCGCCAAGTCGGTGTCGAATTGGCAGTACACGGAGCATAGGAAGATTGAGCCGAATCTTCCCGTAACTCTGACGCATACTCCAAAATCCGTGGTAAGGGTCTCCATTGGCATGCAGATGGCGTCCGGTTCGTCGACGATGATAGCAGCTTTTCCTCGGCGGTCCTGGAAAACTCGCATTCCAGAAGGAAGGCCGGTAATCCGCCCTGCTCCATCGACGTACGGCTCCTGGACCAGTGCGAACTGACGGCCAGAGCTGCGCATGATGGCTCCGAGTTCCATCACAGCCGCTCGGCCACGGCCACAATTAGCTTGGATGAAGCTAAACATTAATGTCTAGCTTGCACCCTCGCCAGTACCGCTCCGTAGATCGGGCACGCCGCTGACAGCATGGAATGTGCTGCAGGGTACCCCTTGAAGCGGCAGTTGCGGCAGTCCACGGGGTTGGGACACCGTGCAACGTTGTGGCCGTTCTGTCCACACCGGTGGCACACGTTCTCCTTTAGGCGACATTGCGACACCTTGTGGTCGAAGCCTGCACATCTGTGGCAGGCGTATGTTCTGACCAAGGAGCGGCAGCGGCATCTAAACCACTTGATGTATGCGCATTCGCGCAACGCCTCCTGTGCCTTTGCGTCGACCTCTAGCGTCACGTTGATCGTGGCGCCGTCGGTGACCGACCAGGGTTTACTGCCCAGGTGAACCGACTTTTTGAACTCCGCGGCAGTCATGGTCTCCTCCAGGTTCTTTGTGAAGAGCTCCTCCATGAACTCTTCCGGTGTTATGGACGTGTCCACGTCGTACACCACGACCTGAGGCTTGGTCTCCGGCCTCTTCTTGACCTCCAATCCTGCTTCGGTGAATTTGCTGCTGGCCACTACCTTCCTCAGTTCGCTCACTGAAGGGGTGCGAATAATCGCTCCTCCGCTCTTCAGCTCGCGAACCTCGTGGACGCGGACTCCAAGAGTCGGCACCACGGTCTTCTTAACTCTCTCCACAAGCTCCTTGCTGGTCTCCTCCGGGTTTTTGCTCTTTATTAGAGCAGACCAGGTATCCCTAGGCTTTGGGATCGGTGCAGCGACGGCGCTCGGTGCGGGCAGGCCTGGGAAGGCTGTCGCATACGCAGCGGTTGTGACGGCAGTGGTGCCCGTGTGGGCAGCAGCAGCGGGTCTCGGTGGAGGCGGCATCCTTGCCCTCTCCTCCAGGCGCACTTTTTCCCCAGCCAGGGCCATGACCAACTCGTCGTACCGGTTGGTCGCGACGAGGATTTCCATTGAGGCCTCGGGCGGCATCAGCCCCTTAAGGACAGCCTTGCTCACCGCCATCCTTATCGCAGACATTTCTGCGATGATGGCCGAGTAGCCTGCCGCGACAATGTCAGTTGCCGGGCATGTGGCAGCGGTGGTGGCAGCGGTGGCGGCAGCGGTGGCGGCAGCGGTGGCGGCAGCGGTGGTGGCAGCGGCGGCAGAAGTACTGGCAGCGGTGGTGGCAGCGGCAGCGGCAGAGGTGGATGGAGCCTGCTCAAAGGGGAGCGACGTTGGCGGCGATCTCTCGGCTGGGATCGGCCGCTCTCCAGCTAGCCCAATCCCAAGCCCGATCTTTTTGGCTCCCTGTTTGGCGGCTGAGGACTTCGGCCGACCCCGCCTGCGGGCGGGAACGCTCGATGACGAGCTCGCCCCTACACTAGCCACGCTAGTGTCGCTGGCGTCGGCCTCCGTCTCTATTTCCATAGCCCGGCGGGTTGTGGCTACCTCTATTGGCGTGACTCAACTAATCGGCACTTAGTGGAGACTCGAACCAACGTCTCAGCGGAGACACGAACCGAACGCTTCGAACTCGAGCCAAAGCTTCGAACCAAAGCTTCGAACTCGAACGTGCTGTCGAACTATTCCGACTTGTTGTCGAACTATTCGCACTTGTTTACGAACTAGGGTTCCGCACGTGGTTGTTTTTAGCGTTTATTTTGCAAATATTAATTTGCAAATATCTGCTTTGTTCTTTCACCAAATTAACACCCGATTTCACTCACGAACAGCGCGTGATCTCGCGGCAATTTTGATGTATTTTCCACTTGGAAAAATCACTTTTTACTTTATTCGAACGACGGTATAGCGGACCGCTTGAAAAACACGTCTGCTTCGAATGGCAGTCAAAAAGCAACTGAGTAGATAGGGACAGTAGGAATCTCGTTAATCCATTCATGCGCGTCACTAATTAGATGACGAGGCATTAAGAGAGTCATAGTTACTCCCGCCGTTGACCCGCGCTTGCTTGAATTTCTTCACTTTGACATTCAGAGCACTGGGCAGAAATCACATTGTGTCAACACCCGCTAGGGCCATCACAATGCTTTGTTTTAATTAGACAGTCGGATTCCCCAAGTCCGTGCCAGTTCTGAATTGATTGTTAATTGATAATCGTTATAATTAATAAGAACTAACTGGTTTAACCCAATTAGTATTCTTAAAAATTTTAGCAAGAAAGTTCCACAATTGGCTACGTAACTAAACTATCCGGGGAACAAGTAACTACCATAAATGATAGAAACTCTATTTACCCAGAACGAGCACATAAACCATGTTATTGTTTCCCAATCAAGCCCGACTATCTCAATCTTCAGAGCCAATCCTTATCCCGAAGTTACGGATCTAATTTGCCGACTTCCCTTACCTACATTATTCTATCGACTAGAGACTCTTCACCTTGGAGACCAGCTGCGGATATTGGTATGGCCTGTTGAGAAGTTTGCGTGTCCCCACCATAAATTTTCAAGGTCCGAGGAGAAAATATCGACACAACAGTATATGTCATGCTCTTCTAGCCCATCTACCATATCTCTCTGCGAAAGACTTCCATGGTAGTACGGCTATAAAACAGAAAAGAAAACTCTTCCGATATCTCTCGACGGCTTCTTTATGGTCGTTCCTGTTGCCAGGATGAGCACGAGGCCCATATTTAATAACAAACGGATACTCAACAGGTTACGGAATTGGAACCGTATTCCCTTTCGTTCAAAATTATTCAAGTATTTAAAAATCATAAAAGATTTGACAATATTACTCACTGATTTTTTACTTGAAAATTTTCGGCTTTCGCCTTGAACTTAGGACCGACTAACTCGTGATCAACCACTGTTCACACGAAACCCTTCTCCACTTCAGTCCTCAAAGGTCTCATTCGATTATTTGCTACTACCACCAAGATCTGTGCCAATGGCAGCTCCATGAAGGCTTACGCCAAACACTTCTACGCATACCATTGTACCTTCCTACTCACTAAAGTTTCAAAATTTATATCACAAGTAATATAAATCATCTACTTTAGCGGTAATGTATAGGTATACAACTTAAGCGCCATCCATTTTAAGGGCTAGTTGCTTCGGCAGGTGAGTTGTTACACACTCCTTACCGGATTTCGACTTCCATGATCACCGTCCTGCTGTTTTAAGCAACCAACGCCTTTCATGGTTTCTGCATGAGTTGTTAATTTGGGCACCGTAACATTACGTTTGGTTCATCCCACAGCGCCAGTTCTGCTTACCAAAAGTGGCCCACTGGGCACATTATATCATAACCTTAAACTTCATATCAAGAAAGTTAAGGTTCTTACCCATTTAAAGTTTGAGAATAGGTTAAGATCGTTTCGACCCTAAGGCCTCTAATCATTCGCTTTACCAGATAAGATTATTTTATATAACATTAAAATGCACCAGCTATCCTGAGGGAAACTTCGGAAGGAACCAGCTACTAGATGGTTCGATTGGTCTTTCGCCCCTATACTCAATTCTGACAATCGATTTGCACGTCAGAACTGTTTCGGTCTTCCATCAGGGTTTCCCCTGACTTCAACCTGATCAAGTATAGTTCACCATCTTTCGGGTCACAGCATATATGCTCAAGGTACGTTCCAGTTAGAGGCATAAATAATATAAATATTATTATACATAACTATATAGAACGCCCCGGGATTGTGTTAATTATCTATAAATAGTTAAAAAACTGATCCCATTATTAGTCAAGTTAATTACGCTATTAGGTTTATCTCCCAATAACTTGCACATATGTTAGACTCCTTGGTCCGTGTTTCAAGACGGGTCCCGAAGGTATCCTGAATCTTTCGCATTGTTAATCATACAAATGCATATAATAAACACAAAAATCAATGATAATTATGCCATTATATAATTTCGAAAAATTAACGCACTGTATTAATTTTAATTTATCAACACTTTATCAAATTAATGACATTTATTCTATGTTAAAATGCAAGCATAATAATTTGAATAAACTATAAGTCATATTTTATGATAAATTTGTTATATGCTAATAGATTACAATGTCCTTATATGGAAAAAATGCACACTATTATTATAATATTGTTAAAATATTACAACTTTAATGATGAATTTTCCATAACGGATATTCAGGTTCATCGGGCTTAACCTCTAAGCAGTTTCACGTACTGTTTAACTCTCTATTCAGAGTTCTTTTCAACTTTCCCTCACGGTACTTGTTTACTATCGGTCTCATGGTTATATTTAGTTTTAGATGGAGTTTACCACCCACTTAGTGCTGCACTATCAAGCAACACGACTCTTTGGAAACATCATCTAGTAATCATTAACGTTATACGGGCCTGGCACCCTCTATGGGTAAATGGCCTCATTTAAGAAGGACTTAAATCGTTAATTTCTCATACTAGAATATTGACGCTCCATACACTGCATCTCACGTTTGCCATATAGACAAAGTGACTTAGTGCTGAACTGATTTCTTTTCGCTCGCCGCTACTAAGAAAATCCTGGTTAGTTTCTTTTCCTCCCCTAATTAATATGCTTAAATTCAGGGGGTAGTCCCATATGAGTTGAGGTTGTATATACGTATATTAAAATTTATAATGATAATTACACTATATTATTATATATAGAGCGTTCTCATAATGAAATCATTATAATATTCGTATTTTATAACGAATATCACGAAGAATATTAAATATTTATATTTACAACAAAATTTCCTTTCGAAACATTAATAAGAGGCAATTCTAGATGAAAAAACTTTAATTATTTTTTTATGCTAGACATTCCTCAGTATTATTTGATTCAAAAAGGACAAAAAAATATATATTTTTCTTCGTTCTTCTCACACAAATATATACAACAATGAGAGATAATGCGTTTCCATTTAATATCAATATTATGAATATATATATATATATATCCAATAATATACAATATGCTTAAAAATTTCGTAAAATTTTTAAACAACTTATTTAGCATAGTCTTACAACCCTCAACCATATGTAGTCCAAGCAGCACTATAAAATTAATTAAAGTACCAAACAGCATGGACTGCGATATGCGTTCAAAATGTCGATGTTCATGTGTCCTGCAGTTCACACGATGACGCACAGTTTGCTGCGTTCTTCATCGACCCATGAGCCGAGTGATCCACCGCTTAGAGTGATTAAAATTTGTTTATTCATTTATTTGTCAGATATGTCTTTATTGAAAGAAATTAAAAATACACCATTTTACTGGCATATATCAATTCCTTCAATAAATTTTAGTTTTATCCTAAAAGAATGTTGCGAAATGTCTTAGTTTTATATAAGCGATATATTACCATATTGTTAAATAATATAATATGTATTTTGGCTTGTTTGATAATTATCAATTTATATAAAAGTATTAACCTGAAATCAGGTACAACATTGTACTTTTTAGGCTGTTGCATTAACCAATGTATGCCCATAGCTATGATGGACAATACATATTCGCAACGCGTGCATACTATGGTACATATGCACACAGATTTTATAAATCAATATTATTGTAATAATATCATCAATATGTATTTATATATTAATTGCTACACACATAGAACACAATGTTATATGTATAGCTACTACTAAATGAGTATATTGGCAATATAATTAATATAAACATATAATATATACAACTGAATATATTTTATTTTACAATTATGATTTTATAAAAACATATTTTGTTTGGTAAATTGGCAATATATATATATTTTTGTTAACGGTAGAAACATACAATAATGATCCTTCCGCAGGTTCACCTACGGAAACCTTGTTACGACTTTTACTTCCTCTAAATAATCAAGTTCGGTCAACTTTTGCGAAACAACCGTAACACGCAAGGCGTCACAGTGATCACGTCCGGAGACCTCACTAAATAATTCAATCGGTAGTAGCGACGGGCGGTGTGTACAAAGGGCAGGGACGTAATCAATGCGAGTTAATGACTCACACTTACTGGGAATTCCAAGTTCATGTGAACAGTTTCAGTTCACAATCCCAAGCATGAAAGTGGTTCAGCGGTTTACCCGGACCTCTCGGTCTAGGAAATACACGTTGATACTTTCATTGTAGCGCGCGTGCAGCCCAGGACATCTAAGGGCATCACAGACCTGTTATTGCTCAATCTCATTATTGCTAGACGCAATTTGTCCATTTAAGAAGCTAGTGTCCTTATAATGGGACAAACCAACAGGTACGGCTCCACTTATATAAACACATTCAAACACAATAAACATTTTACTGCCACCATGAATGAAGGCTATATAAGCTTCAACACCATAATCCTGAAGATATCTATTTAATATATTTGAGTCTCGTTCGTTATCGGAATTAACCAGACAAATCACTCCACGAACTAAGAACGGCCATGCACCACCACCCATAGATTCGAGAAAGAGCTATCAATCTGTCTTACACACTTATGTTCGGACCTGGTAAGTTTTCCCGTGTTGAGTCAAATTAAGCCGCAGGCTCCACTCCTGGTGGTGCCCTTCCGTCAATTCCTTTAAGTTTCAGCTTTGCAACCATACTTCCCCCGGAGCCCAAAAGCTTTGGTTTCCCGGGAAGCGACTGAGAGAGCCATAAAAGTAGCTACACCCAATTGCTAGCTGGCATCGTTTATGGTTAGAACTAGGGCGGTATCTGATCGCCTTCGAACCTCTAACTTTCGTTCTTGATTAATGAAAACATCTTTGGCAAATGCTTTCGCTTAAGTTAGTCTTACGACGGTCCAAGAATTTCACCTCTCGCGTCGTAATACTAATGCCCCCAAACTGCTTATATTAATCATTACCTCTTGATCTGAAAACCAATGAAAGCAGAACAGAGGTCTTATTTCATTATCCCATGCACAGAATATTCAGGCATTTGAAGCCTGCTTTAAGCACTCTAATTTGTTCAAAGTAATTGTACCGGCCCACAATAACACTCGATGAAGAGCACTAATGCAGGTTTTTAAATAGGAGGAATATATAAAAAAATACAAGTACTTAATTATATATAAGAACTCCACCGGTAATACGCTTACATACATAAAGGTATAGTACTAACCACAATTGTAAGTTGTACTACCCGTATGAAGCACAAGTTCAACTACGAACGTTTTAACCGCAACAACTTTAATATACGCTATTGGAGCTGGAATTACCGCGGCTGCTGGCACCAGACTTGCCCTCCAATTGGTCCTTGTTAAAGGATTTAAAGTGTACTCATTCCAATTACAGGGCCTCGGATATGAGTCCTGTATTGTTATTTTTCGTCACTACCTCCCCGAGCTGGGAGTGGGTAATTTACGCGCCTGCTGCCTTCCTTAGATGTGGTAGCCGTTTCTCAGGCTCCCTCTCCGGAATCGAACCCTGATTCCCGGTTACCCGTTGCAACCATGGTAGTCCTAGATACTACCATCAAAAGTTGATAGGGCAGACATTTGAAAGATCTGTCGTCGGTACAAGACCATACGATCTGCATGTTATCTAGAGTTCAACCAATGTAACGATCTTACGATCGCTTGGTTTTAGCCTAATAAAAGCACACGTCCCATAAGGTCCGTGTTTTAATTGCATGTATTAGCTCTAGAATTACCACAGTTATCCAAGTAACTGTTAACGATCTAAGGAACCATAACTGATATAATGAGCCTTTTGCGGTTTCACTTTTAATTCGTGTGTACTTAGACATGCATGGCTTAATCTTTGAGACAAGCATATAACTACTGGCAGGATCAACCAGAATAATGTTTTCGTTTCGTGCGCATACGCTCACATATGTAAATATTTGACAACTCAATAATACTTTTGAATAAAAAAAAAAAATAAATAAATATTTTTTATCAACAGTTTATGAGAATTTGTTAAACGATTGTGGCCATTTTTATATAGCATTCACATTCGCCATTTTTCTCTATATAAATATATATATTTTATTATATACATTTTTTTTTCGTTCAAAAATATCTTTTTATTTGCACTTAATATATTATCACACGTATATAGGCTTAAACCAATATTAATTGTGTTTAAACTATGTATTTTGACAACAAATTTAAAATTTATCCAATTTCGTATGCGTTTTTTGTGATATACATTAAATAAAACCAAACACATGAGTTCATGTGGAATGGAATTTATATATTTTGGCAATATTTGAATTTGCATATAAATCGCTTTGATTATATATGCTGGTACATTGTTGAAATGGCACTCATACAATATTTAATCATATAAGACCATTTCCAAAAATTCACGATAATAATTCGAAACAGAAATGATATATACTAAATAGTATATATCTTGGTTAGTTTCACTATATTATCTTTATTAAGATCAATTTGAAAACAAATATCTCCTATTAAACACTACTTTGAGTATAATGACAACATATAATAATATTATATACAATACTGTACCAAATATTGTATACAATACCGATGGACATCAACTGTCCATCATGTATAGGTTTTCTGCCACGCTTTCCGCAAATCGGGTATTTTTGCTTTAGAGTGCCTCTTAACAATAGTTTCTTTTCGTATTTTAATAAAAAATGCAATACTATCACTTCAAAATTAGTCATATATATTAAGAAATATATATATATTCATATAAAATACACAGACATTGCCGGCTAAGTATATTCCCCATATCATATGAAATAAATTAATAATTTTTCATTATAAAATTTTCATATGAAATATACCATGCACGAGACTACCACTCCCTATATAGGTTTTATGCCACGCTTTCCGCAAATCGGGTATTTTTACTTGAGAGTGCCTCTTAACAATAGTTTCTTTTCGTATTTTAATAAAAAATACAATACTATCACTTCAAAATTATTCATATATACTAAGAAATATATATATATTCATATAAAACACACAGACATTGCCGGCTAAGTATATTCCCCATATCATATGAAATAAATTAATAATTTTTCATTATAAAATTTTCATATGAAATATACCATGCACGAGACTACCACTCCCTATATAGGTTTTCTGCCACGCTTTCCGCAAATCGGGTATTTTTACTTGAGAGTGCCTCTTAACAATAGTTTCTTTTCGTATTTTAATAAAAAATACAATACTATCACTTCAAAATTATTCATATATACTAAGAAATATATATATATTCATATAAAATACACAGACATTGCCGGCTAAGTATATTCCCCATATCATATGAAATAAATTAATAATTTTTCATTATAAAATTTTCATATGAAATATACCATGCACGAGACTACCACTCCCTATATAGGTTTTCTGCCACGCTTTCCGCAAATCAGGTATTTTTACTTGAGAGTACCTTTTAAAAATAGTTTCTTTTCGTATTTTAATACAAAATATTATACTATCACTTCAAAATTATTCATATATATTAAGAAAAATATATATACGCATATAAAATAAACAGACATTGCCGACTTAGTATGTTCCCCATATCATATGAAATTAAATTAATTATTTTTCATTACATTCATCATTCATTTACATGAAAGATATCATATCAGCTGGTATCTTTGCTTTAATTTCACATATACACGTAATATATCTATTTATATTAAATACATTTTTATATTTTCTATATTTATAATCGCATTATGATTATGCTATAATGTTATATTATATATGAGAAACATTCCCATATCCATATCCATATCCATATAAAACCTAATTCATAATCAAATCATGCTCATGTTATAATATAACATATAATATTATCACATTTTATATACCAAAGTATTTAATTCTTGCATTCATATCACATATCATTAAATTCCAATATTAGAAATACTTCCAAGTTCCACATACGATCACTCCATGCTTTTTGCATTCATATTATTTCATATATACATTCACATTTGCACATATGCATATACACTATGTTTCGTGTGTTTACATAATACAATTTTTATAAGTATCATTTCATATGTAATTAAGTATAACAAACTTATAATATAACATTATATTCATATTCAAGCCAACGTAATTTATATAGGATAAATAATTTATCCATATTTATATAAAATATATTCTTTTTAATATATATATATATATATATATTACCATTTATAGGTATATATTCATATAAATATATAAAAATAATTTTCATATATAAAGAATAAATTTATATATATCGAATCATCAAGCAAAGGATAAGCTTCAGTGGATCGCAGTATGGCAGCTGCTCAACCACTTACAACACCTTGCCTGTTACAAAAGTCGTTTACAATTGATTCTAGGCTTTGTCATTGTATTAAATAATGTTTTTATATGCAACTAGCGCGGCATCAGGTGATCGATGATCCTCCCAATTTACTATGTTACAAATTACATTGGCATCACATCCATTGTCGTTTATAAAATAAATTATAAACTTTTAATGGTTTAGAAGCCATACAATGCAAATTGCCCCTTATTTATCATTGCAGTCCAGCACGGATACGACCTTAGAGGCGTTCAGGCATAATCCAACGGACGTAGCGTCATACCACTGTTCGCTCGAACAAGTATTGTGCCATTGGTCCGTACCTGCGGTTCCTCTCGTACTACGCAGGAATGCTGTCGCAACAACGTTTTGTCATTAGTAGGGTAAAACTAACCTGTCTCACGACGGTCTAAACCCAGCTCACGTTCCCTTGCATGGGTGAACAATCCAACGCTTGGTGAATTTTGCTTCACAATGATAGGAAGAGCCGACATCGAAGGATCAAAAAGCGACGTCGCTATGAACGCTTGGCCGCCACAAGCCAGTTATCCCTATGGTAACTTTTCTGACACCTCTTGTTAAAAACTATTTAAACCAAAAGGATCGATAGGCCGAGCTTTTGCTGTCCCTGTGTGTACTGAACACCGAGATCAAGTCAGCATTTGCCCTTTTGCTCTATGTGTGGTTTCTGTCCGCACTGAGCTGGCCTTGGGACACCTCCGTTATTATTTGAGAGATGTACCGCCCCAGTCAAACTCCCTACCTGGCAATGTCCTTGAATTGGATCATACCTGAGTAATTGGAGTTATACCAAATTTTCAAATTGAAAATACATAAATGCATTTTCTCATTAAAGAATTTGTTTGCGATTATATAACAAACTCGTGATACTTTGATCAAGAAGCTTGCATCAAAACCCAATACCATAAGATATAATAAATATATCCGTATAATGGCTAGGAAATGATACACGTTCCATTTAATCAAGTAAGTAAGGAAACAATAAGAGTAGTGGTATTTCATTGTCGATACCAAACCGAAATCTAATATCTCCCACTTATGCTACACCTCTTATGTCTCCTTACACTGCCAGATTAGAGTCAAGCTCAAAAGGGTCTTCTTTCCCCGCTAATTATTCCAAGCCCGTTCCCTTGGCTGTGGTTTCGCTAGATAGTAGATAGGGACAGTAGGAATCTCGTTAATCCATTCATGCGCGTCACTAATTAGATGACGAGGCATTTGGCCTTAAGAGAGTCATAGTTACTCCCGCCGTTGACCCGCGCTTACTTGAATTTCTTCACTTTGACATTCAGAGCACTGGGCAGAAATCACATTGTGTCAACACCCGCTAGGGCCATCACAATGCTTTGTTTTAATTAGACAGTCGGATTCCCCAAGTCCGTGCCAGTTCTGAATTGATTGTTAATTGATAATCGTTATAATTAATAAGAACTAACTGGTTTAACCCAATTAGTATTCTTAAAAATTTTAGCAAGAAAGTTCCACAATTGGCTACGTAACTAAACTATCCGGGGAACAAGTAACTACCATAAATGATAGAAACTCTATTTACCCAGAACGAGCACATAAACCATGTTATTGTTTCCCAATCAAGCCCGACTATCTCAATCTTCAGAGCCAATCCTTATCCCGAAGTTACGGATCTAATTTGCCGACTTCCCTTACCTACATTATTCTATCGACTAGAGACTCTTCACCTTGTAGACCAGCTGCGGATATTGGTACGGCCTGTTGAGAAGTTTGCGTGTCCCCACCATAAATTTTCAAGGTCCGAGGAGAAAATATCGACACAACAGTATATGTCATGCTCTTCTAGCCCATCTACCATATCTCTCTGCGAAAGACTTCCATGGTAGTACGGCTATAAAACAGAAAAGAAAACTCTTCCGATATCTCTCGACGGCTTCTTTATGGTCGTTCCTGTTGCCAGGATGAGCACGAGGCCCATATTTAATAACAAACGGATACTCAACAGGTTACGGAATTGGAACCGTATTCCCTTTCGTTCAAAATTATTCAAGTATTTAAAAATCATAAAAGATTTGACAATATTACTCACTGATTTTTTACTTGAAAATTTTCGGCTTTCGCCTTGAACTTAGGACCGACTAACTCGTGATCAACCACTGTTCACACGAAACCCTTCTCCACTTCAGTCCTCCAAGGTCTCATTCGATTATTTGCTACTACCACCAAGATCTGTGCCAATGGCAGCTCCATGAAGGCTTACGCCAAACACTTCTACGCATACCATTGTACCTTCCTACTCACTAAAGTTTCAAAATTTATATCACAAGTAATATAAATCATCTACTTTAGCGGTAATGTATAGGTATACAACTTAAGCGCCATCCATTTTAAGGGCTAGTTGCTTCGGCAGGTGAGTTGTTACACACTCCTTAGCGGATTTCGACTTCCATGATCACCGTCCTGCTGTTTTAAGCAACCAACGCCTTTCATGGTTTCTGCATGAGTTGTTAATTTGGGCACCGTAACATTACGTTTGGTTCATCCCACAGCGCCAGTTCTGCTTACCAAAAGTGGCCCACTGGGCACATTATATCATAACCTTAAACTTCATATCAAGAAAGTTAAGGTTCTTACCCATTTAAAGTTTGAGAATAGGTTAAGATCGTTTCGACCCTAAGGCCTCTAATCATTCGCTTTACCAGATAAGATTATTTTATATAACATTAAAATGCACCAGCTATCCTGAGGGAAACTTCGGAAGGAACCAGCTACTAGATGGTTCGATTGGTCTTTCGCCCCTATACTCAATTCTGACAATCGATTTGCACGTCAGAACTGTTTCGGTCTTCCATCAGGGTTTCCCCTGACTTCAACCTGATCAAGTATAGTTCACCATCTTTCGGGTCACAGCATATATGCTCAAGGTACGTTCCAGTTAGAGGCATAAATAATATAAATATTATTATACATAACTATATAGAACGCCCCGGGATTGTGTTAATTATCTATAAATAGTTAAAAAACTAATCCCATTATTAGTCAAGTTAATTACGCTATTAGGTTTATCTCCCAATAACTTGCACATATGTTAGACTCCTTGGTCCGTGTTTCAAGACGGGTCCCGAAGGTATCCTGAATCTTTCGCATTGTTAATCATACAAATGCATATAATAAACACAAAAATCAATGATAATTATGCCATTATATAATTTCGAAAAATTAACGCACTGTATTAATTTTAATTTATCAACACTTTATCAAATTAATGAAATTTATTCTATGTTAAAATGCAAGCATAATAATTTGAATAAACTATAAGTCATATTTTATGATAAATTTGTTATATGCTAATAGATTACAATGTCCTTATATGGAAAAAATGCACACTATTATTATAATATTGTTAAAATATTACAACTTTAATGATGAATTTTCCATAACGGATATTCAGGTTCATCGGGCTTAACCTCTAAGCAGTTTCACGTTGTTTAACTCTCTATTCAGAGTTCTTTTCAACTTTCCCTCACGGTACTTGTTTACTATCGGTCTCATGGTTATATTTAGTTTTAGATGGAGTTTACCACCCACTTAGTGCTGCACTATCAAGCAACACGACTCTTTGGAAACATCATCTAGTAATCATTAACGTTATACGGGCCTGGCACCCTCTATGGGTAAATGGCCTCATTTAAGAAGGACTTAAATCGTTAATTTCTCATACTAGAATATTGACGCTCCATACACTGCATCTCACGTTTGCCATATAGACAAAGTGACTTAGTGCTGAACTGATTTCTTTTCGCTCGCCGCTACTAAGAAAATCCTGGTTAGTTTCTTTTCCTCCCCTAATTAATATGCTTAAATTCAGGGGGTAGTCCCATATGAGTTGAGGTTGTATATACGTATATTAAAATTTATAATGATAATTACACTATATTATTATATATAGAGCGTTCTCATAATGAAATCATTATAATATTCGTATTTTATAACGAATATCACGAAGAATATTAAATATTTATATTTACAACAAAATTTCCTTTCGAAACATTAATAAGAGGCAATTCTAGATGAAAAAACTTTAATTATTTTTTTATGCTAGACATTCCTCAGTATTATTTGATTCAAAAAGGACAAAAAAATATATATTTTTCTTCGTTCTTCTCACACAAATATATACAACAATGAGAGATAATGCGTTTCCATTTAATATCAATATTATGAATATATATATATATATATCCAATAATATACAATATGCTTAAAAATTTCGTAAAATTTTTAAACAACTTATTTAGCATAGTCTTACAACCCTCAACCATATGTAGTCCAAGCAGCACTATAAAATTAATTAAAGTACCAAACAGCATGGACTGCGATATGCGTTCAAAATGTCGATGTTCATGTGTCCTGCAGTTCACACGATGACGCACAGTTTGCTGCGTTCTTCATCGACCCATGAGCCGAGTGATCCACCGCTTAGAGTGATTAAAATTTGTTTATTCATTTATTTGTCAGATATGTCTTTATTGAAAGAAATTAAAAATACACCATTTTACTGGCATATATCAATTCCTTCAATAAATTTTAGTTTTATCCTAAAAGAATGTTGCGAAATGTCTTAGTTTTATATAAGCGATATATTACCATATTGTTAAATAATATAATATGTATTTTGGCTTGTTTGATAATTATCAATTTATATAAAAGTATTAACCTGAAATCAGGTACAACATTGTACTTTTTAGGCTGTTGCATTAACCAATGTATGCCCATAGCTATGATGGACAATACATATTCGCAACGCGTGCATACTATGGTACATATGCACACAGATTTTATAAATCAATATTATTGTAATAATATCATCAATATGTATTTATATATTAATTGCTACACA
>NW_020825513.1:70000-86751 GCF_003286085.1 Drosophila persimilis
TGATCCAGCAGCGACACCGCAAAGTCTAGCTAAATATTAAGATCGCGCAATCCCTTGCCCGGAATTCCTTTGTGACCCTCTACTTAAATCTATATCAGTGAAGTTAAGTTCGAAGTAAAATAAAAACTTTTTAAAAACACAATCCGCTACCGCAGTTGTTTAATTGGCGCCCAACGTGGGGCGACGTTGTATAAAAAACACCGAATGATAAAAGTGTTGCGTCGCGCCGAAACCCGAAGGACAATTAATTAATGGAATAAATCCTTCAAATTTAAAAACGCGGAGTGACTGTGTGATATAAGATAAAAAAAAGTGAGATAAAAAGGAAACAAACCGAAGCTTAGGGTGTGCAAAAATAAATACAATATACAATACAAATACAAATACAAATACAAATACAAATAGAAATACAAATACAACGCAAAATACAAATAAAACAAAAAGCTAATCAAGGCAATTCGTAAATACAAAAAAAACCAAAGAAACCCAAAGTTTTTAAAAAACAAAACCAACAAAACCGACAAAACCAAAATACAAAGAAAGTGAAACGATCAGCGAAGCCAAAGAAGGAAGACCCCCAGAAGACCCAGCTAAGCAAAGAAATTTAAGAAGGAAGACCCGTTCGAAGATCTGCCAAACTAAGAAGGACGACCCCTACCGGATATTTCGTGAGCAAGAGTTGTATTAATAAATATATAAGTTCAATTAGGTTATATAAGATTATAAAAACTAACATATAAGAAAAATTAAAAGTGGATCAACTAACTTTAGATTTTGAAAAACTAAAAATGATTAACTCTCAAGCAAGGACCGATCTCACAGCAGATCTGGTCAAACAATTGATAGCACTTCAAATTTCACAAGTACAAGAGCAAATTGTAAATTTAAAACAACAAATAGAAACTAAATCCGATCAGGTATCAGATTATCAGGCAGAAACAATAGACGAGACAATAAGAGATGACACCACATTAAAGGTAATAGAATCCCTACCAATTTTCAATGGTGGATTAAACCAATATGTAGGATGGAGGGAAGCTGCAGAAACTGCAGTGAAGTTATATAAGAAAGGAAGTAAGCAATATTATATTGCATTAACAATTTTGAGAAACAAAATAACAGGACCAGCACATGACGCACTGACCAACCACGGGACAGTTTTAAATTTTGATGCCATACTTTCACGACTTGACTTTGTTTACAGTGACAAAAGACCAATTTACATAATAGAACAGGAGTTAAGCGTTCTCCGACAAGGGAACCTTTCAATTATAGATTTCTATAACGAGGTTAACAAGAAAATGACCTTGTTAATAAATAAGACAATAATGACTCACGGAAAGGACAGTGAGATCACCAAAGAATCAAATAAAAAAACGAGGGGGAACGTTGTGAGTTGCTGCGGACACCGCAACTCTAAGGTTATACCCGATACTAAGTCAGTATGGCTCTCCTCCGGCAGACGCCGCTAATATTTAACGACACGACAAAGAGTGCGTGCGAGAGAGACAGAAAATCAGTCTGAGCGTGACGTCGGGCGCGGCGTAGCCACTGCAAATTGATTTGTTCCTTTTGGCTAAAAAAATGGTCTGATCTGATCCAGATTCAGCAATCTAATAGATATGGTCATTATCTATGATTCTGCGTTTTTAGTTTTCTCAAATCTGCAATATTGTGGATGCAACAGATTTTCGTCCTTTGTGGGGGCAGATGGGGGTGGGGCGTAATTCTGAGATATACGTTTTATAGTGACATCTTAAAGGAGTGTGTGCACCAAATTTGGTTACTCTAGCCTTAATAGTCTCTGAGAATTGTGGTTGCCTCAGATTTTCGTCCTTTGCGGGGGCGGAAGGGGGTGTGGCGAAATTTGGACAGGAAACGGTCAAGGTCCGATATCACAGGAGTGTGGATACCAAATTTGGTTGCTCTGGCTTTTATAGGTTCTGAGATCCTTGAACTCATATTTTGCAATTGGCAAAACCGACCATGAAACCTGTGTGTTAGAGTGAGACAGAGCGAGAAAGAGTGAAATTGTTTTCGTGATTCTGGCTGTAATAATTATACGATCTGGTTCAGATTTTGCACTCTAGAAGATATAGTCATCTTCTACGATTCTGCGTTTTTAGTTTTCTCGTATCGTCGAAATTGTGGATGCCACAGATTTTCGCCCTTTGTGGGGGCGGAAGTGGGCGGGGCAAAGTTTTGAAATATTTTTGGAGCAGTGACATATCACAGAAGTCTGGATCCAAAACATCGTTGCTCTAGCTCTTATAGTCTTTGAGCATTAGGCGCTGAAGGGGACGGACAGACGGACAGACGGACGGACGGACAGACAGACAGGGCTCAATCGACTCGGCTATTGATGCTGATCAAGAATATATATACTTTATAGGGTCGGAAACGATTCCTTCTGGACGTTACACACATCCACTTTTACCACAAATCTAATATACCCCAATACTCATTTTGAGTATCGGGTATAATTAGAGACAATGCCTTACGCATTTTTGTCACTGGCCTAAACGGCGGCATTGCTGAAATCCTATTTTCATTGAATCCCCCAGATTTACCGAATGCCTTAGCAAAGGTACAGGAATTGCAATCTAATAACATTCGGGCCCAATTTGCCTACCAATTCAGCGGTCCCAGAAATTCAGGGAATAATAATTTCAATACCTTAAGATTCAACCAACGACAACCTAGGACTAACAGTTCACCATTCGACCAAAAAAGGGATTTGCAGAGGAATAACATGTCTTGGGGACAACCCTATTTCTTGGGTAATAGACAACAAAATCAGGCCCCAGAACCAATGGAGGTAGACGAATCTATACAAATCCGGAACCGACAGAACAGCAATCAATTCAGGGGAAATAATAACAATAGAAATTATCGGGAGAATACTAACGGTTATTATAGGAGAAATAATAACAATTATAGCCAAGCCCAGCATTTTAGGGCAAACGTAGTACCGAATAATCAGTCTAACGACAATCAAGCGCAGAAACGAAAGCTAAACGAAATGTCGGAACAACCGGCTAATAAAGCAATGAGGATAAATAACATTGAGGAGGATCATTTTTTAGATCAGCCCCCGAAGTAGGTCTGCCCTACCTAAAAAGAGTAGACAAAAAAATAAACAGAGAATTAAAAGTTTTGATAGATACGGGAGCAACTTCCTGTTATATAAAAAAAGGAATTTACGACAATAAAAAAGAATTACCAATTTATAAGAAAGTTGCTACAGTGAATGGGTTTTCAATAATTAAATATTTCCATAATATAACTATTTTCAACACAAAGCAAGTGTTTTATGAAATAGATGGAATGGAGGCAGATTTACTAATAGGATTTAACCTATTAAAGAAAATCGGAGCGGTTATTGATACAGGAAAGGGGACTTTAAGTTATAAAGACAATGAGGAGAAACTAATATATGACGAGGTCCTTTCTTTAAACAAATTAACCTTTATAGAAGGAAAAACCATCCTTCCGTTGAAGGAATATATAATAAAAAAATATTTTGAAGAAGAAAAAGAAATGAAAAGCGATTCAGTAAAGGTAGAAGGAAGTTTATATAGCTTGGGATCAAAAAATCCTGAGCACGCCGACGAAGAATTATCCGTCAATAGTTTGGGATTCAAATATCCTGAACCCGCCGTCGTTGAATTATCCGACATCCAAAGTTTTAATAGTTTGGGATTAAAATATCCTGAGCACGCCGTCGTTGAATTATCCGACACTAAAAGTTCGAATAGTTTGGGATTAAAGAATCCTGAACACGCCGTCGTTGAATTATCCGACAATGAACAATTTAAAAGTTTGGGATGCAAAAATCCTGAACGCGCCGTCGTAGAAATATCCGACATTCAAAATTATGCAAATTCTGAATTGAAAAAAATGAAATTGTATAACACAATAACCTACAAAGAGGACAATTTAGAAAATCTCAGAGAGAAAATGGTATCTATCATCGAAGAAGACCATGCCAATATAAATTTACAGTTACCGTTCAGAACGGATATAAAAGGAGAGATTAACACTGAACACGATAGACCGGTATATGGCAAGCAGTATCCATACGCTTATTCGGTTAACGATTTCGTTAGTAACGAAATAAGTAAAATGTTAGATGAAGGTATAATCAGACCTAGTAAAAGCCCATATAATTCACCGGTAATAGTAGTACCAAAGAAGGGAGTAAATGAGGACGGAACTCCTAAGCATAGATTAGTAATAGACTTTAAGAAACTTAATGAAAACACCATACCGGATAGATACCCTATGCAAGATCCTTCAGTAATCCTTGCCAATTTAGGTAAAGCGAAATATTTCTCGGCCATTGATTTAGAGTCAGGTTTCTATCAGATTTTAATGAGGGAATCAGATATTGAAAAAACATCTTTTTCCATAAATAACGGCAAATATGAATTTCTAAGAATGCCTATGGGATTGACGAACGCTCCCAGAATTTTCCAAAGGGCAATGGACGATATACTTAGAGAACAAGTTGGGAAAACTTGTCACGTTTATATGGACGATATAATAATATTTTCAAAAACTATAGAACAACATTATAAAGATCTAATTCATATAATTACAGATATTGCAAAACGCTAACATGAAAATTTCACTAGAAAAGTCTAAATTCTTTCAATTGGAAACCAAATTTCTGGGATACATTGTTTCCCAAAATATCATTAAAACAGATCCAGACAAAATCTCCACAATACAAAACTATCCAATTCCTAAAAATATCAGAGAGCTACGTAGCTTCCTAGGACTAACAGGGTATTACAGAAAATTTGTCCGAAATTATGCCACAATTGCCAAACCTTTAACAAAATATCTGAGCGGAGTAAATGGGAAAGTTTCACGAAGGGCATCCAAGAAAACATTAATACAGCTGGATGAACCAGCAATTGGAGCATTTAATAATTTAAAGGACAGTTTAATAGCACATATTGAATTAGTACAACCAGATTACAATAAAAAATTCACATTAACCACAGATGCATCGGACATAGCAATAGGTGCAGTTTTGTCGCAAGATGGGAATCCCATAACATTTATTTCTAAAACTTTAAGTAAAACCGAGCAATTATATGCTACTAATAAAAAAGAATTATTAGCTATTGTATGGGCATTAAAAAATTTGCGAAATTATTTATACGGAGTGAGTGGAATTGAAATACATACAGATCACCAACCTTTGTCCTTTGCAATGTCGCAAAAAAATCCAAATGTTGAAATGAAACGTTGGTATTACTTCATAGAAAGTTTCACACCAAAAATCATTTATAAGCCAGGCTCAACTAACGTAGTAGCGGACGCGTTATCTCGGATTAAAATAAATCATATGACAGATAGTGATGTCGACCAGACAGAATCAGAATCAGACATAAATACTCAGCATTCAGCAGAGAGTAGTTTTGAAAACGTCATTCAAGAGACTAGCAAGCCTCTAAACCAATTTAAACAGCAGCTACTATTAGCGCAAGGGAGATTCACAGTTCATGAGTTAGTAAGAGTTTATGAAAATACCCGACATATTATTGAATTTGATACGGTTGACAATCTGCTAATCATTTTAAAAGAATTTATTCAGCCTCACTTAACCACAGGAATACACTGCACTTTAGAAGATTTATACCTTATCCAAAATAAGCTAAAGGAAAACTTCATAAATAAATTTCTCTTCACGAGAAAGTTCCTCCAAGATGTAGTAAATTCAGAAGATAAAGCTATAATTATAGAAGAAACACATTGCAGAGCCCATAGAGGACTAGACGAAAATTACAAACAAATAACTAAGCTGTATTATTGGCCAAACCTGCACAAAAAATTAAAAGAATATATAAAAAATTGTGAGATCTGTAACAAAAACAAATATCAGAGACACCCTGTAAAAATTCCAATTGGGGAAGCTCCCATTCCAGCAAAAGAAGGAGATCAATTACACTTAGACATATACTATGCCCAAAACCTAACATTCATAACTTGTATAGATTCTTATTCCAAATACTTGGTGGTCAAGGAAATTCAAAGTAAATTAAACATTGAAAATAAGGTAATGGAAATTTTACAACACTTTCCGTTAGCAACATCATTAATGACTGACAACGAACCAAGCTTTACTTCAGCACAATTTAGATCATTCATACAAAGAAGTAACTTAACTATTTATTATGCTGATCCCAGACACAGCACCTCAAATGGTCAGGTAGAAAGGGTACATTCCACACTAACAGAAATAGCGCGGTGCATCAAGGATGAACTAAATCTAACAGATTATTCAGAAATAATAATAAGGGCGGCACTGAAATATAACCTGACGATACATTCAACGACCAATCAAATGCCATATGACATATTGTATAACAAAATAGAACACAAACATAATCCAATATTACTTAAGGAAGCTCAGACCAAAATGCTTAAGCTACATAACAAAGATAGAAGAGAAAAAGATTATAAAATAGGAGAAGTAGTCTATGAAAAGAAATTCGGGGAAAGAAATAAACTTCAATCCCGATACAAAAAGCAGGTAGTTAAGGAAAATCGACCGAATAAAATTATAATCAACAATAGAAACAGAATTATACATAAAGATAACATCAAATATTAAATATTTTTTCCAGAAAATGTATGCGAATATACTAATACTGACTTTTGTTATATTGACGACTTCGGAAGTAATTGACTATACGCATAGTGACTATCTATTGCTCAAAGACGACAGAGACGTTTACACTTATGAAACATACGCTGAACTTTTCCATATTACTAATTTGAGTTTTTATAGAGAGATAATTGATAAAGAATCCAAATATGTCAACAAATCAATTAATTCAGACGATGAGTGGGAAATATCAATGGACTTAAGTCTATTAAAATTAATGATTTCAGAATTAGTTCCAAAACGGAAAGAAAGGGGAATAAATGAATTAGGTACCATTTGGAAATGGATAGCAGGCAGCCCTGATCATGACGACTTTTTGAAAATACAAAATAAAGTAAATGAATTAACTGAAAATAATAATAAACAATTTGTAATAAATTCCAAATTTTTCAAAGAAATTGAATTGCTATCAAATTCATTAAAAAATGTCATCTTCAATGAAGAAACGATACTGAGAAAGCATCGTTTAAAATTAATAACTTTTGACCTACTAAATTTAGTTGATACCATAACCCTCTTAAAAGTAAACATTTTCAATACAAAAATTTTAAATAAAAACGAAATAGAGGACATTTATAAGCATGAAAAACATAATGTTGAACTGTCTGATCTGCTTGGACATTGCAACGGTTAAAATAATTCGAAATGCAGATTTAATAATCATTTACATAAAATATCCTCAAATTAAAGATATTTGCAAGTTTTACCATGCAAGAGCCATCTCACAAAATGATGGAATGTTAGTTATAAGTGAAAAAGTTTGTGAATGTAAGGAGAAATACTATTTAATGAATAATTTTAAAAGTGAAACTTTTAACAATTACGCACAAATAAATTTAAAGAGTACCTGTTTCACCAATTTACTTAATGGCTTTAAAGCCAACTGCACTAAAAAAAGGGAAAAAAAACAAAGAAATAGACATCATTCAGGATGGTGCCATATTAGTTTCAGGCAAAAATATCGTAGACAATACTACTTTGTTAGGATCGTATCTCCTTATATTCAACAACACAATTGTAATAAATAATATAACCCACATAAATGATAAGGGTAAAATTCTAAAATATATATCGCATCATAGATATAGCGATTTTGAATTAGTTGATTATATACAATCGAATGATAAGCAATTTTCTTTTGATAATGTTAATATTTTAAATCCCCTTATAACATTAGGTAATACGGCCTTACCATTAACAACATTATTTTTAATCATTTTGATATTGTTAATGTTATTTTACTTCGGCTATAAATTAACCAAATTTGTACTTATTAAATCAATAAGAATACCGTCAGAAGAAATAGTGGAAAGCAACATTCAAATACTGTCAGAAGAAATTAGAGCTCTATCAGAACTTCAAAATGTATCGGGACGAAACATTTAAGAATGGGGGGAGTTAACGTACCCAATTCCATTGAGCTCTTATACGAGTTGTAAACAATCTTTGGATTTCCAAAACGAAAACAATTTCAATCTTGGGCCTCCGCCTAATTGATTTCTAAGATGTACAATCTCAAGCGCCCCCCGCCGCAATCCCAATCTTTGACACTCGCCTAAATGGAAAACCAATGTTTGCCCACACCCGGCTTCTCATAAACAATCTCACTCCCGGCTTTCTGCAGATCCTGCACTTTAGGCCTTTTACAGTTCTCTCTTTGGATGACGAAATCTAATACTCGGGATGGCGAAATCAATTGAAATGTTTATAGAAAAACGATTCCCGAAAGGGATCAACGATGCAAAGATCAGAAAGTTCAAATCAGTCTTGATCCAGCAGCGACACCGCAAAGTCTAGCTAAATATTAAGATCGCGCAATCCCTTGGCCCGGAATTCCTTTGTGACCCTCTACTTAAATCTATATCAGTGAAGTTCGAAGTAAAATAAAAACTTTTTAAAAACACAATCCGCTACCGCAGTTGTTTAATTGGCGCCCAACGTGGGGCGACGTTGTATAAAAAACACCGAATGATAAAAGTGTTGCGTCGTGCCGAAACCCGAAGGACAATTAATTAATGGAATAAATCCTTCAAATTTAAAAACGCGGAGTGACTGTGTGATATAAGATAAAAAAAAGTGAGATAAAAAGGAAACAAACCGGAGCTTAGGGTGTGCAAAAATAAATACAAATACAAATACAAATACAAATACAAATACAAATAAAATGCAAAATACAAATAAAACAAAAAGCTAATCAAGGCAATTCGTAAATACAAAAAAAACCAAAGAAACCCAAAGTTTTTAAAAAACAAAACCAACAAAACCGACAAAACCAAAATACAAAGAAAGTGAAACGATCAGCGAAGCCAAAGAAGGAAGACCCCCAGAAGACCCAGTCAAACAAATTCAGTCAAAGAAATTTAAGAAGGAAGACCCGTTCGAAGACCTGTCAGACAAATCAAGAAGGAAGAACCGTTCGAAGATCTGCCAAACTAAGAAGGACGACCCCTACCGGATATTTCGTGAGCAAGAGTTGTATTAATAAATATATAAGTATAATTAGGTTATATAAGATTATAAAAACTAACATATAAGAAAAATTAAAAGTGGATCAACTAACTTTAGATTTTGAAAAACTAAAAATGATTAACTCTCAAGCAAGGGCCGATCTCACAGCAGATCTGGTTAAACAATTGATAGCACTTCAAATTTCACAAGTACAAGAGCAAATTGTACATTTAAAACAACAAATAGAAACTAAATCCGATCAGGTATCAGATTATCAGGCAGAAACAATAGACGAGACAATAAGAGATGACACCACATTAAAGGTAATAGAATCCCTACCAATTTTCAATGGTGGATTAAACCAATATGTAGGATGGAGGGAAGCTGCAGAAACTGCAGTGAAGTTATATAAGAAAGGAAGTAAGCAATATTATATTGCATTAACAATTTTGAGAAACAAAATAACAGGACCAGCACATGACGCACTGACCAACCACGGGACAGTTCTAAATTTTGATGCCATACTTTCACGGCTTGACTTTGTTTACAGTGACAAGAGACCTATTTACATAATAGAACAGGAGTTAAGCGTTCTCCGACAAGGGAACCTTTCAATTATAGATTTCTATAACGAGGTTAACAAGAAAATGACCTTGTTAATAAATAAGACAATAATGACTCACGGAAAGGACAGTGAAATCACCAAAGAATCAAATAAAAAAAATTAGAGACAATGCCTTACGCATTTTTGTCACTGGCCTAAACGGCGGCATTGCTGAAATCCTATTTTCATTGAATCCCCCAGATTTACCGAATGCCTTAGCAAAGGTACAGGAATTGCAATCTAATAACATTCGGGCCCAATTTGCCTACCAATTCAGCGGTCCCAGAAATTCAGGGAATAATAATTTCAATACCTTAAGATTCAACCAACGACAACCTAGGACTAACAGTTCACCATTCGACCAAAAAAGGGATTTGCAGAGGAATAACATGTCTTGGGGACAACCCTATTTCTTGGGTAATAAACAAAATCAGGCCCCAGAACCAATGGAGGTAGACGAATCTATACAAATCCGGAACCGACAGAACAGCAATCAATTCAGGGGAAATAATAACAATAGAAATTATCGGGAGAATACTAACGGTTATTATAGGAGAAATAATAACAATTATAGCCAAGCCCAGCATTTAGGGCAAACGTAGTACCGAATAATCAGTCTAACGACAATCAAGCGCAGAAACGAAAGCCAAACGAAATGTCGGAACAACCGGCTAATAAAGCAATGAGGATAAATAACATTGAGGAGGATCATTTTTTTAGATCAGCCCCCGAAGTAGGTCTGCCCTACCTAAAAAGAGTAGACAAAAAATAAACAGAGAATTAAAAGTTTTGATAGATACGGGAGCAACTTCCTGTTATATAAAAAAAGGAATTTACGACAATAAAAAAGAATTACCAATTTATAAGAAAGTTGCTACAGTGAATGGGTTTTCAATAATTAAATATTTCCATAATATAACAATTTTCAACACAAAGCAAGTGTTTATGAAATAGATGGAATGGAGGCAGATTTACTAATAGGATTTAACCTATTAAAGAAAATCGGAGCGGTTATTGATACAGGAAAGGGGACTTTAAGTTATAAAGACAATGAGGAGAAACTAATATATGACGAGGTCCTTTCTTTAAACAAATTAACCTTTATAGAAGGAAAAACCATCCTTCCGTTGAAGGAATATATAATAAAAAAATATTTCGAAGAAGAAAAAGAAATGAAAAGTGATTCAGTAAAGGTAGAAGGAAGTTTGTATAGCTTGGGATCAAAAAATCCTGAGCACGCCGACGAAGAATTATCCGTCAATAGTTTGGGATTCAAATATCCTGAACCCGCCGTCGTTGAGTTATCCGACATCCAAAGTTTTAATAGTTTGGGATTAAAATATCCTGAACCCGCCGTCGTTGAATTATCCGACATTAAAAGTTCGAATAGTTTGGGATTAAAGAATCCTGAACACGCCGTCGTTGAATTATCCGACAATGAACAATTTAAAAGTTTGGGATGCAAAAATCCTGAACGCGCCGTCGTAGAAATATCCGACATTCAAAATTATGAAAATTCTGAATTGAAAAAAAATGAAATTGTATAACACAATAACCTACAAAGAGGACAATTTAGAAAATCTCAGAGAGAAAATGGTATCTATCATCGAAGAAGACCATGCCAATATAAATTTACAGTTACCGTTCAGAACGGATATAAAAGGAGAGATTAACACTGAACACGATAGACCGGTATATGGCAAGCAGTATCCATACGCTTATTCGGTTAACGATTTCGTTAATAACGAAATAAGTAAAATGTTAGATGAAGGTATAATCAGACCTAGTAAAAGCCCATATTAATTCACCGGTAATAGTAGTACCAAAGAAGGGAGTAAATGAGGACGGAACTCCTAAGCATAGATTAGTAATAAACGTTCCCCTGGTCCCATAGATCACGCCGTCGATGAGGAAGGCTCGATCCGCAAAACCTCTCGTTCAGCTTCACCATCGAGGGCACGGTCAACAGACCCCAGGAGAAGTAATGAACGAATGTCACGATCAGGGCATGGCTCAGACGCGGCTTCCCAATACCCGATTGCGGTATCGCACCGATCAGGCGTTTCTTCCAATTGGATCGAAACATTGCCAACGAGTAGCGAGAAAAATGGCGTAGGGAAAACTTTACAGATCTAGTCGTAAATGCAATTTTCACGCCCACATTTGCTTGTGTGTTAACCCATAAATATGGCAGTGCTGGCGATTTAGACGGGCTAATAAATACGGGTTTGGGGCATATTTCCGTCTGAGAGAGAGAGAGAGAGAGTGCGGTTTTAAGCAAGTTCGTGGCTGAGAAATCTTTCGAATTCCACCCATTATAGTTATTCATAAAAGGTGAAATGAAATTATAACCTTTGCAAGAAGGAAATGCCTGAATCACACACCAGAGAGTAAACAAATATATGTACATACAATAGCCCTCTTCTATACGGACCGGATATTATTGGGACAGGACAGAATGCTGACTCTGCTGCTGCAGATCGAATTCTGATGCCACACTCGATCAACTTGGGGATAGAAAACAAATATTTGACGGCCTAAAATGCTTGCAGTGCAAAATTTTTCATCTTTGAGCTGAATCATAGCACCCATACAACGGGTGAAATGCTGACTCGTTTGCTCACTTTCCTGAGACGCTAGAGCACTATAGGAGAAAAAGAGACGGCTGTAGTGGCTCAATTTCCGTCATTTCGGCTGTGCAGTGTCCAACACTGTGCCTTCAACTTCCGTTATATTGCACTCGTTAAAAATACACCCAGAGAGGGGGCACATTCTGCGTGCATTACTCACCTGCAATGAGCTCTCCCGGCTGATCCTGCAGCAGAGCGGTCGGCGGGGGCGCTGGCGGCGGCTCAGCAGCAGCAGCAGCAGAGCAGCAACAAGCAACAGCAACAGCAGAAATGACGCTGGGGGCAGTGCTGGGTGGCGCCGCCTCGGCAAAGAGCATCTTGATACGCAATTGAATCTTACCGACTTCAGCTGCTGTTGCTGTTGCACTTGTTCGAACGGGGGCACCGATCTCGAGGGTGACGATATAAAGCATAAATTTGGTTTTATGCTCGAAATTGCAACCGTTGACGTAGTTGGCGGCGTATTTACGCAACAGTGGCGCCGGCACGGAAAGACGTGTCTGGCAAGTGGTGCTCTTCCTGCTGCTGCTGTACCGCTGCCGAGAGGATGATCGTAGGCGTGGTCGCTGACGTCACTGCCGGCAGCGACAATTTGAATAGAGGACACTCGCGCAGATAGTCTAAAAATAAGGCAAGGCTCTTGCTCCGTACGCTGTACCGTAATTTATTGGTGGTGCATGTATTAGTATTGGTATGCTGCCGATGGGGATGATGCTGCCGCTGCTGTTGACTTGACCTTTGCTTCTGATTTCTGCGTTTTCCTGCGCAGAGCTTTTTGTCGCTGTTCCCGTCTCTGCCACTGCCCCTGATGTGGGCGGCGGTGCAGGCGTCACAGCTGATGATGCTGACGCTGCCTGCTGTTTCGGGCTTCTCACCCTCACCCTCACCCTTGCCAGAGCAAACGATTTTCGCTGTAATGCCCGATGGGTGGGAGTAGGACCAGCCCTTCGCCCAGATCGATTTGTCGGTTATGAAATGGTTGCAGCTCTTTTCGACTCCTAGATGCGCCAGCGGCGATCGGTGGGACTTCTGCTGTTTCTCAGCTAATGCTGCTGGCACTTTTTTTTCGGTTCCTGGCTTTTCACATACACATTCAGCGCATAGTCCGTTAGCATAATTATTTATGCACTCTGCCATTTTAGTGCCCCGCACCACACACACGCCGCACACTGGCAAACGCTGCACTCTCTCACTGACAAACACAAACAAAAATCAAGCCGCACGGTTAACTTAGCACTGAAAAATTTTCCTTGCAACTATGTTTGCACACAATTGGACCGACCACTCGAATAAATTAATAATATAAATTATATTATACCAATAGCTCTCCTGCCATATATCTGCTATCGCGGACTTGTCGATAAAATATACGGTCTGACCGCCAGAAATATACCAAATTTAAAAAAATATACCGTAAATATACTGACGAACTCAAGTTTCTTTTGTACAAATTAGTCGTTTTTGATATTCCATCGAATATTATTAGCTAGATAGAACACTTAGCCATGCCCACATAATTTTATCCAATTAATGAAACTATTTTCTACTTTACTGGCTTAATGTAATACTTGCCTTTATTGGATGTTGCGTAAAAACGGTTATAGCGAAAATGGGCAACAAAAAAAACGAAGAGGATAGCCGCTCATATGGCTCAATTTAGAGATCCGTGAATATCTGGCTACCTAAAACCCTTAGTTCTGCCCACATAATTTTAGGCCGTTTATGAATAAATTTTCTTCAGATTGGTTAGTTTTTAATCTTTGCTTTATTGTATTTTGGCTAAAACAAACTTAAACAAAATAGGTGTTAGCAAAAAAAAAAACAGTCGCAGTGTTGCCGGTATTTGAAGACATGATGCGAGTATAGGCTTTTGTGTACCCTATTTCGTTAATTTCATATGAAGATTCTGTTTTCCAAACTGTTTTTAAACGTAATTAAAAAACATTTTTTCTCAAATTGATACGTTTAGACATATTGATGAATATGATTAGGGTCTTTTAAATATATCCAGATTCCCCGACGACACTCATTCTTGGTCTCTGTAGAAAGACAATGAGCTGCAAAATATCGTTGAAATAGGTTTAAAACAGAGACTACATTGTTTTTTGCATTAATTGGAGCCTGAAATGACAAACATTTTCTCAATTCTACAACATCCTTTTACCCAGGGTATGCAAATTGAATGTTGCCAGCAACATAAGACGTAAGAAAGCGTAAGTAAGTTGGGAATGTTGGGACATTGTTGAGCTGAAAAGGGACATTGTGGCGAGGAAAAAAACATCAAGGAAAATCCCAAAAAAGTCCCACCTAACTTGAGCGCCAAGTAGAAATTGTTTGAAAGTGAGTGAGTGAAAAGTATTTAAATTCAATATACACGATACCTTAAGTACGATTTGAGAGCGAAATTCAAATCCGCCCTCCGTTTTAACCTGAAAGCGCGCAGAAATGTTGTTCAAAAACTAAAACTATTCAGAATAGGAGTACTTTTCGATTCCGATTCGCTTTAAATGTAGACTTCCTTTATGACGCATCGCCTTAAAACAAGTTTTAACTAAGAATTTCCAACCAACACACAGACCAACATCAATTAGGCAAACAAGCGCAGCTCCTCACGCGCCTCAATGGTCTTTGGTGGCTCTGGTGTTTCGAATTCGCCCAACTCGGCATCATAGTAGAGGGCAGCGCGATATGGACGCAGCTCCCAGGGCACCTGCTGCTCCATGGTGGTCAGCTGAACGCCCAGATCCTCCAGAGTGGGCACATCGGGCAGGACCTTGTCGGTGATCCCTTCGCGCTCAATGCGTTCCGGGTGAAGACCACCAATGGGCGCACCGGGGCAGATGAAGCTGGTGAGCTTGGCCTTCATCAGGAAGGTGGGGTCCCAGCGCATGTCGTAACGCTGATAGCCCCAGCGTTTCTGATCCTTGCGCATCAGGCGATGGAACCAATCAACCAGCTCGCTCAGTTGATACCTCTTGGGCCTGAAGAACACACAGATTACAGCGGTTCGCATTGAAGTACTTCGGATACCTACCCCACAGCCTGGTAGATGCGTCCAGCGGAATCCGGCTCCTTGGCAGCGTTAATGATGGCCTGAGCCACATCCGTCACGTACACGGGCTGCTTCACGGTGCGCTCTCCCTTGTGCCAGAGCGGCATCGAGCGGAACTGGCGTCGCCAGATGTGTGCATAGTAGCGCAAAAAGCGGTCCTCCGAGCCGTAGATGTCGGCTGGCCGAATGATTGTGGCATTGGGGAAGGCATCACGCACGCGGAGCTCTCCCTCGTATTTGCTCCTCAGCCACTCACTGCCGCCCTTAACGTACAGGGGCTTGGGATTGGCCTCCACGTTTAGAGACGAGAGGTGAATGAATCTCTCCACGCCAACCCGCGGCAGATCCTTTAAGAGGGAAAAATTCATCATTGAAGGGTTTCAATTCTCCTTGCGACACCCACCTGGCGATCCGCTCAGCACCAGTAACATTGACATCCTTGAACTTGAAGTTCTTGGTCTCGAAGTCGCGGCCAACCAAGTTGATGACCACGTTCGAGTGCTTGACAGCATTGCGAATGGAAGCGGCATCCTCCAGATTGTAAAAGTGGAACAGCACCTGGCCCAGATCGCCGGTGACTTTCAGCCGGATAACCTCAGAGTCCTCACCGCGATAGGGCAGGATCATTTGCGTGCCGGACTTTCCCAGCTTGTTGCACACATAGCGACCCACAAAACCGGTGGCTCCAAAGACGGTGGCCACGATTCCGTTGAAGCTGCTGCGTCCGCCCGTGCCGCGCTTCATGGCAGCCGGATTGATGGTCTTCAGGGGGCGTGGAGCATCCTCAGCGGCGGCGGCATAGCCCCGCAGGCAGAGCACGCCCACGACACCACTGCCATGGTGTTCTACAATCGGGAATAAACAACTTTAGCAAAAGGAACTGCACTCCACCATTACATAATTTTCGCCAGACACTTTTCTACTGGCTAGCCGTTTCACTTACTGGCCACCTGCATGTTCCGGGTTAGTACTATGGCGGCCATATTGCACCGCACTTTACCAAACTAGAGCAAGTAATTCCCCAATTCCTAGTTTTAAGGCAGATTTTTATTGTTAAATTTTTTCTTGACAAGTACGGCCTGCAGTGTGACCGCGGATTTATAAATATACGGTCCGACCCCCCAGAAATGTACCGAAATATACCGTCTCATTTAAAAGATATACCGTAAATATACTGACGAACTCTAGTTCTTTTGTACACAGTCCTCGTTTTTGATATTCCGTCGAATATTACTAGCTAGATAGACCTCTCAGTCTTGCCCACACAATTGTATCCTATTAATGAATTAATTTCCTACTTGACTGCTTTGATTTAAATACTGCTTTATTGGATTT
>NW_020825514.1:0-46896 GCF_003286085.1 Drosophila persimilis
CAAGCCTTTGCCACCTTTACCACGACCAGTCATTTTCTTTCACTATGTGTTTCACTTTTTAACGACACGAAGAACGAATGCCATCCACATTTTGTATCGCTTGTATTTATACAAAACACCATCAAAACACGAGTGAGTCCGAATGATATTGTGCATCTCGCTCGTGAAATGAAATAGCATGCTTTGGCAACTCTCTCGTTAACCCTCCACTCAGAGACTTCGTTATAAGTAAGTGGCGGATGCGCGTCGATTATTACAAAAAGTTCAGACTTTGAAAGTGAATAGTGAAAATGGCTCGTACCAAGTGTGAACAGTTATAAAGAAACAGTGCCTGGTCGTGTAAAGGTGGCCAAGTGAGTGCAGGACTACAAAGGACTAAGTGACTTGACTGATCCAAAGTGTAACAAGTGTACAAGGTCAGAAAATCCGCATATATTGCACCTCAAAATCTGAACTTTTTAAAATAGTGAGCAGACATTGTGCAACTAAAACCAATATACTGCTAGAAGCAGAGTGCCTCTACATATGTGATATGCCGGAGAAAGGAGGCTGCAGTGTGGAAAAAGCGAACAAAATGGCAGCACATTCGGCAATCAGTGACGATGTTAGGCTCGTTGACGAGGCAATGGAAGCTGAATATGATAACGTGAAAAGGACCAGAGCAGAATTATCAACCTCTGACAGTGATTGCGAAAGTGATCTTAATAAGTGATTGCGATACGGAACAAGATACCGTTATAATGGACCGCGATGAGATGGATTCTATCATGGAAGAACTCAATTTTCTACGTGCTGAGCATATTAAATACAAAAAATATATCGAAGCCGTAAACGCAACGCCAAAAACAACACAAAACCCAAAAACAACGAAACCTGAGGATGTGAAGGAAAGTGAAGGTGCACCGACTACACCCAAAAAATCAAAAAAAGCTAGTGCAAAGCAAACAAATTCCCAACACAAAACCCCAACAAACCATACCGGAGGATGTGCAAAATAAGGAATTTCCAAACTGCCCACAACCAAATCACCAGCTAAGCCAATAAGTATACCGAAAAAGGACCGTGATACCCACCAAAAATGGCAATAACGAAAAAGGTCTACCGGTCATAGTAACGTACCAGCAAACGCCAAAGCCCTAACAACACTCCTGAAGGAATCATCAAAGAAATTTACTCTCAACATCCTAAACAAAAACGTGATACATGTAAAGGTCTTCACATTGGCAGATTTCAACCTAACCAAAGAGTTGTTGAACAAAAACAAAGTGTTGTACTATAGCTTCACGCCTAAGCAAGTTAAGCCACACACAGTGATCTTAAGGAAACTACCACTTGAAGTGTACGATTCTGATGAGGTCAAAACAGCACTAGTTGAGGCCGTGCCTGAGCTAAACATCCTGTCAGTAAAGCCTTACAAGGAAAAGATGTGGATGGTTCAAGTGGAGAAAACTGAAAAAATAAACGAAATATTTAAAGTAACAACACTCCTCAACTGCCGAATTAACATCGAGGGTTTCAAGCCGCACCCAAACGCAATTAAGCAATGTCACAATTGCCAACGGTTCTGCCATGTTGCCAGCAACTGCAAAATGGCATTCCGCTGTGTCAAATGCACAAAAACACATGCTCCAGGGCAATGCACCCTAAAGAAAAAGGAAGACGGCCAAGAAGATACAACACAAAAAACCCAATGCGTGAACTGCTCTGGAAATCATACGGCCAATGCTAAAATCTGCCCAGTACGAATTGAGTACATCAAAAAAATGACCGAAAGGCGAAACCACACCCAAAAAAAAACAAACAAGTCCATCGCAACTGCAGCTGCAACTGTCCAGCTACAAAGCCGAATTGAAAAGGGACGAAGCTACGCCTCAGCAGCCAAAAGCAAGCCGATACCTACACAAGTGAAGGAAAACCCGAGAGCACGCCAAGAAAAGAAACAGGCAAACACCGCAGAAGAAAACGCCGGTTTTTCATTTGAACAACTCAACGGGGACTCTGTGGATGCATTTGGAAAAGATTTGCTTACCTGCTTCGACATCATGCAATCCCTAATTAAGAAATACCCAAACTCCAGCTCGGATAAAAAGGGAAAACAGCAATTGATTCTGGACTTCCTGATCCAAATCGCGCTCAACTAAATGCCAGTAAAAATCATGTTCCAAAACGTCAATGGCATCGTTCAACGGCGTAGGCGAAATGAACTTAACGAACATCTAAACAAACACAGGCCAGATCTGATGCTACTCGCTGAGCACAACCTGAGAAGTACGCACTCAGCCGGATTAACCAACTACCAATTCGTGAGGCAACATGTAGCAAGCTTAGAATCCACGCAGAACAGCACAAGAAGCCCTGGAACAGCAGTAGCCATCTGCTTGAGAAATGGACTCAGTTACGAACGAGTGAAAATCGACCAAATGCAATACATCGAGGCTGTGGCAGTGCAGATTTTCTATACAAACAGACGCAATTTAAGAACTGGATTAATTGCAATCTCACTCTACCTACGCCCCCAGCATCCTCTACTAAGCTCAGACTTGGACATTCTAATGCACTCGCTAGCTCAAATAGAGGATCATGAGCAATTCGTAATCGGATGTGATTTGAACGCGAAACACCCTGCCTGGAATAGGCCCACGTACCGTCCAGAACACATCAACACGTCAGGAATTAGCTTAGAGCGGTGGCTGGCAGACCAACCATTCCTAATTCTCCACCCAACCCAAGAACCCACACGTCCCAATCAGACAGGAGACTCCTCAATAGATTTTTTCCTAACATCATCCTCAACCCCAATAGACTACTCAACATTTACCTACGGCTGCAAAATCATCAAAGACTTCCCATCAGACCACTTTGGAATAACCATAAACATAAATCTAGGACGGAACCGACTAAACTACAACCCACCAAAATCGATACACAATTTTCATAAAATAGACCCGATCCACTGGAACACAATAATTCTACAGAACCTAACACACATTCCAAACACCCAAAACTTAAACACAGCTGACATAGATAACCACGTACATACTCTAACAAATGCAATAGCCAAAGCCCTTGACTCTGATGAGGCAATCCCAAAAATAACCATAAACCCGACTAACCCAAACAATCCGTTCACCCGACTTAGCACCCACTGCCTAAACCTAATCAAAAAAAAACGAAAACTTAGACGCATGCTTTTCCGCCGCCTATCCACCCTTACACCCAACCAACGCAACCAAATCAAAGACACTATAAAAGAACTGGACATACAAATAAACTGTCACATAGAAATTGCAGAGCTGAAAACAATAGAACAAAAACTACGCAAAATTAACCCAAGTAAAATTAGCCAGAAATCACTCCAAACACTCAATCCAAACACCCCACCAAAAGAACAACTAGCTCATGACCTACATTTGACCAACGAGGAAGCAGCTCTAATAGACATAGACCTAAACCTTAGCTCCTCCCAAAATATAACTTCCACTTTTCACAAAATTAATGCCCTGGCGTGGTCCTTTGAAAGAGTCCATAGCCAAAATGAAAACATCACCGACTCAGACCCTGTCCTCAGGGCACACACAATCGCCATCAATGAAACAATAGCCCAAACCACATCCACAACACTAAACTCATACAAAACTACATTCAATATTTCCAGAACAGCAGATGGTAACTGGCCCGAGTCACATGAACGCGGATTCACAAACGCCGAAGAGCTCTTTGAAATACTCAAAATAAAAAACTCAAAGAAGACCATGGGACCGGACGGCACCAGCAACTTTCTGATGAAACACTGCAATATGCCAATACTAAAACATTTAGCAACACTATTCAACCACTGCCTAAACTTAGGATACTTTCCTTCCGAATGGAAGAACAGCAGAATCATCGCCATTCACAAACCTGGATTAAATCCGCACAGCCTCCGAGCATACAGGCCTATTGCTCTACTATCTGCAATAAGTCTGCTGCTGGAGAAAATAATAATGCAACAAATACAGAAGCACATGGACTCACATAGCACGTTGAAAGATACTCAGTATGGCTTCAGAGCGAAATCATCAACCAACCATGCGTTCATCGCAGCAAATGATTTCATCTTTGAGAATTTATCCCACAAACGTGCTACAATAGCCTGTGCTCTGGACTTTGAGAAGGCTTTTGACACAGTCTGGACCAGCGGACTCATTTACAAGATGACCCAATTAAATTTCACCCCAGACATAACAAAAATAGTCCATAATTATTTAACAAACCGCTCATTTCAAGTTAGCAGCCCAGAAGACTCGGATCTGTCCCTTATAAGGTCGATCCCAGCAGGGGTTCCACAAGGTTCACTGCTGGCACCCATCCTCTACAACATCTACCTGGCAGACATGCCCGATTACCAAGTCCCTACCGGCTCAACCACACAAATTAAAGCACTAATCTACGCCGATGATATCCTGCTACTGGCATCTTCCGGTTCAATGGCCATCGCTGAAAGAGAGCTAAACGGGTACCTGAACATACTGTGCCACTACTTCACCAAATGGCATCTCAAACTCAACGCAAGCAAATGCACCAGCTCAATCCTTAAGGGCCCACGATTGGGCTACCTGTACAGGAATGCGAGGAGATTCCAGCCCAGTCTGTTCATCTACGATAGACTGGCAATCAAATACGAAAAGCAGTTCAAGTACCTTGGTGTTGTATACGACGAAAAGCTGAACTTCAAGATACACACAGCAAATGCCCGAAGGAAAGCATGTGCAATGATCCACAAGATCCAACACATATACAAGCCAATATCCTCCAATCAAGGGAACATCAGTCACATCACCAGAATCTGCGCTCTAGCCTACAAAAAACTAATACAACCAGTTCTTATGTACGGCTATGTAGCGTGGATGAACATAAAGACTATCGAGATGGAAGAGCTGCGCCGGTTCGAAAGAAAAATACTTCGCAAATCAATCGGCACTCAAAGCAGAGACTCATTGACGGGCCACTACATACCGAACAAGCGACTTTATAAATTAACAAAAACAACAAGGATAGACAGACTCATGTTCCAAATACTGGAGAAGCTGGTCGAAAGAGATAATACGACACAAACGGAAATACCTGCAAACTACCACACTGAGTTCCTTACCGCCCATCATTTAACCCATCTAATGGAAATGGGCATTATCTATGACGAAGACGAAAACCTCATCTTCCACCACAGAAGACATCGATCTCTAAGTCACGCCGACGGTCTGGTATTCAATACCAGTCAATAAGCCACTCCCCCGACCAACTGTAAATACTGTAAATACTCCCCTCCACTCCACCCTCCTTTACCCAGTAAAATAAGAATAGAATAAGCTTAGCACATAAATTAGCCCATAAGATCTAAACCAAATCAAAAGTAAACTTTATCCAGGTTTTTAACTTAACCATTTTTTCCTGGAAAACACTAAACCACTAGATATTAACTATAACATAACCTAAACTAAAGATAAGATCTCTAATATAATAGTAACCAAAAGACTAGCACCCGGATAAGCTTAAAGCGCAGGGTAAAATTACACACACATAAGATAAAGTAAGCTTGAACTTGTCACTCATGTATCACTATATACCTAAGCAGAAGCTGTGCTACTGTAATATGAAATATGACAATAAATAAACGCTAAAAAAAAAAAAAAACGCGATCGATTATTACAAATTCAGACTTTGAAAGTGAATAGTGAAAATGGCTCGTACCAAGCAGACTGCTCGTAAATCGACTGGTGGCAAGGCGCCGCGCAAACAACTGGCTACCAAGGCCGCACGTAAAAGTGCTCCAGCAACCGGAGGCGTGAAGAAACCTCATCGCTATCGCCCCGGCACTGTTGCCCTCCGTGAAATCCGTCGCTACCAGAAGAGTACCGAGCTGCTGATCCGCAAACTGCCTTTCCAGCGTTTGGTTCGTGAAATCGCTCAGGATTTCAAAACTGACTTGCGTTTCCAGAGCTCGGCAGTAATGGCACTCCAGGAAGCTAGCGAAGCCTATCTGGTCGGCCTCTTCGAAGATACCAACTTGTGCGCCATCCATGCCAAGCGTGTCACAATCATGCCCAAGGACATCCAACTGGCCAGACGTATCCGTGGCGAGCGTGCTTAAGTTGATATTTCTTCGTCAGGCGCATATAAATTTCATACAAATCGGTCCTTTTCAGGACCACAAAATAATTTTCAATGAGATTTTTTATTTCTGCATACTCGTACTATTTTTCCCAAATAAAATATTTGTAATTTTGTCTTTGCTTTGTGCTAGAGCGTTGGTTTAGATACAAAACAGAATTGGATTGGGAGAATACCGTATACGATCCGTATTAAATGTATAGTTAGACGAATGTTTTGACATCTTCTGGTTTTTCATTCAAGAATTTTGCTGATTGTAAGAATTCTAAAAGGCGGACAACATTTGTGTAGGGTTAAATTGCGGCGACACATATAATTTCTATGTATTTGGGAAAGAAAAATATATTTTTGTTGCGAGGTGATAAACCTATCAGAAACAAACAGATAGACCTGTGGAACTAGAATAGAATACAAACCCTTTTAACGCAATTTTAGATTTTTCCAATGACCAATAAATTGCATTTGATATTTTTCGAATCTACTACTGGTATACTAGTATGCAATAATTGGTCGTTATAAATGAAAATATATGAAAATCTTCAACAAAAGTAAATGAAATATGTTCTTAAGATTCGTATAAATTGGTATAGACAATAAAATTTACGTAAAATTTATTTTTTCGATTTTTACTTTGAGATGAACTTAATTTGTAGTGCTATGTGGGTAAGAAAGTATGTTATTTATGGGTAAATATTGGCAAAAATGGATCAGAAATAATATAAAATTGAAAATCGTGTTCATTTCCTTAAGAAAAATGGTTTTAAACAATATATTTTTAAGCATTTATATTTTTTGACCCCTAAATTCAATGTTGAACATATCCAGAAAGTGGTCTTTTTGTACCTAATAGGGTTATCTTCAAAACGATTTTAAAATACCATACTAAACGATATGTGAATATATGTTTATTGTCTCTTAAAGTAAATTAATCAAATTTTATGTTTAAAAAAAAAGTTTATCAAAATGAGCCAGCATTGTTATTTATTAATATCATTGAATCCAAAATATAAGAGTTGGATAACTAGTTGTCAAAGTTTGCACAATTATTAAAAATCGATGATGGACGATATTCACAAAATAAATGATTTACAGTAATATTTGAAATATTTAACAATATGAATCAATGAAAATATATTTCAATTATTTAATAGTTATATATAGAAAAGCAAATATAAGCCAGACGTTCAATGAAACTTCTAACAAACAAATCACCAATGCTAAAATCATCTTCGTACTACCCTTCTACTCGCTTCTCATTCGAACGAGGGACCATAGCCCAGGTCCACAACGGCGTTTTTTCATTGAAAAGTGTAATTTTGTAAAGAATAATGTCTGATTCTGCAGTTGCAACATCCGCGTCTCCAGTGGCTGCTCCACCAGTACCAGCGGAGAAGAAGGTGGCCGCCAAAAAGGCATCTGGATCCGCTGCTGCTACTGCAAAGGCAAAGAAGCCCACAGCTCCACCATCGCATCCCCCAACTCAGCAAATGGTTGACGCTTCGATTAAGAGCTTGAAGGAACGTGGCGGCTCATCGCTTTTGGCAATCAAGAAATATATTACTGCCGAATACAAATGCGATGCCCAGAAACTGGCCCCATTTATCAAGAAGTACTTGAAGTCGGCCGTTGCCAATGGAAAGCTGATCCAAACAAAGGGAAAGGGTGCATCTGGTTCGTTTAAGCTGTCGGCTTCCGCCAAAAAGGAGCCTAAGCCAAAGGTTGCATCTGTCGAGAAGAAAGTTAAAAGTAAGAAGGTGGCGTCATCGTCGTCGGCGGCAACCAAGAAGACAGCAAGCCCTAAAAAAGCAGCCGCTGCCGGTGACAAGAAACTAAAGGTGAAGAAGTCAGTCGCCACCAAGAAGACCGCCGAGAAGAAGAAAACTGAGAAGGCAAAGGCTAAGGATGCGAAGAAAACTGGAACCGTGAAGGCGAAGCCAACAGCGACAAAGGCCAAGTCGAGCCCAGCAAAACCAAAGCCAAAGCCAAAAGCAAAGGCTGTAGCTGCAGCGGCATCTGTCAAGCCCAAGAAGACAACGAAGAAGCCAGCAGCTCCCGCCACTGTAAAGAAGCCGAAAGCCAAGACGACGGCGGCCAAAAAGTAAAGTGTGAAACTGTACACGTTGGTGTACAAGGTCGCATTCGAAATTTTAGATGTATCCGTCTGAAATTGATTTAAACAAGCCCTTTTCAGGGCTACAAAACTATATTCAAAAGAGATACAAATTATCGAGCCTTGTCTTGCATACATACGAGTATGCTACAGATATATTGTATATTTAGCATCCAGTTCAAACGTTATTCAAAGAGTTATTCGGAATGAATTTTTCCCGAACCGAATCAAATACGTACATATGTATGAAAAACCGTTCACACAGACGCTGTATCTCAGAGGTCGGCAATTGAATAAAATTGTTATTGTATTGTGCATATATTTCTTGCATATCGATGAAATTATATATTGAAAATGGAATTTCTTTGGAAGAACATTTTGTGGCCCTGAAAAGGGCCTTTTTGGGTTTTGTTCGAAACCAATTTACTTGGAGCTGGTGTACTTGGTGACAGCCTTGGTTCCCTCACTAACAGCGTGCTTGGCCAGCTCTCCCGGCAGCAGCAGGCGCACAGCCGTTTGGATTTCCCGACTGGTGATGGTTGAGCGCTTGTTGTAATGAGCCAAGCGAGACGCCTCGGCAGCAATGCGCTCGAAGATGTCATTTACAAAGCTGTTCATGATGCTCATCGCTTTCGACGAAATACCAGTGTCAGGATGGACTTGCTTCAGAACTTTGTAAATATAGATGGCATAGCTCTCCTTCCTCTTGCGCTTCTTCTTCTTGTCGTTCTTGGTGATGTTCTTCTGAGCCTTTCCAGCCTTTTTGGCTGCCTTTCCACTAGTCTTGGGAGGCATTTTTCACTTCACTTTATGTAAAACACTTAATGTGTTTGAACGGACTGGGCTCAGAAGCTTATAGTTTTATTCGAGTAGTCTGTTCAGGTTTAACATACATTTCGTAGCGGGCGAAAACCCACCCCTTGGTTGAGCGCTCATGCAGTCGGAAAAGGTATAAATATGGCGTTCTGTGGCGTTGGACAACATTCGTGTGTGAACAGTGAAAAAGCAAAGGAATCTATTAACATGTCTGGTCGTGGTAAAGGTGGCAAAGTGAAGGGAAAGGCAAAGTCTCGGTCGAACCGTGCTGGTCTTCAGTTCCCTGTTGGTCGTATTCATCGTCTACTTCGCAAGGGCAACTATGCCGAGCGTGTCGGTGCCGGCGCTCCCGTTTACCTGGCTGCCGTGATGGAATACTTGGCCGCTGAAGTTCTCGAGTTGGCTGGCAATGCTGCCCGTGATAACAAGAAGACGAGAATTATCCCTCGCCATCTGCAGCTGGCCATCCGCAACGATGAGGAGTTGAACAAACTGCTCTCAGGCGTCACCATTGCTCAGGGTGGTGTGTTGCCCAACATCCAGGCCGTTCTGCTGCCCAAGAAGACCGAGAAGAAGGCATAAATGTTCCAATAGCAAAAACAATTTACATTCTTGTACAATATATAAACCAAAACGTCCTTTTCAGGACGACCAAACTATGTCAAAAGAATTAAGAGAATTTTCATAATTTATTATCATTCATTATTATCAGTTGAAATAAAATGCACATATTTGTGTTTTTTTGGTACAGGGCCTAAAAGAAAGTACAGTTGCGTCCGACGCATCTGAACAACGGATGAAATTCAATGTTTGCTTGCCAAGAAAGAACCCAAATTTTACCTACCTACCCAAGTTTATCTACGAGAATACTTTCGATCAAAAAGTTCCCATCTTGGAAAGATGGCTGAACTTTTAGACTGAAAGAAAGAAAAACACTATATGCAGCGCACATACATATGTATGTACATAGTAGATGGGAATTGCGTATTGCAATCAATGACTCGACAATCAATTAATTTTTTCTTTCATTATTCTGCTTTTACTTCACTATTATCAAGTACGATTCATGATTTTGAAAATATGTCTCTCTTCTAGATTATTTTGTGGTCCTGAAAAGGACCGATTGTTTAATTTATGGTTACTTTTGAACTGCAGACTATACAGATTTTCTTAACCGCCGAAACCGTACAGCGTGCGGCCTTGTCTCTTCAGAGCATACACAACATCCATGGCTGTGACTGTCTTCCTCTTGGCATGTTCGGTGTAGGTGACGGCATCACGGATAACGTTTTCCAAAAACACTTTCAGCACTCCACGAGTTTCCTCGTAGATGAGTCCCGAGATACGTTTTACACCGCCACGACGAGCTAAACGGCGGATAGCGGGCTTCGTGATACCCTGGATGTTATCACGAAGAACCTTGCGATGACGCTTAGCGCCTCCCTTTCCCAAGCCTTTGCCACCTTTACCACGACCAGTCATTTTCTTTCACTATGTTGTTTCACTTTACGACACGAAGAACGAATGCCATCCACATTTTGTATCGCTTGTATTTATACAAAACACCATCAAAACACGAGTGAGTCCGAATGATATGTGCATCTCGCTCGTGAAATGAAATAGCATGCTTCGGCAACTCTCTCGTTTCAACCCTCCACCAGAAGAATGCTTTATAAGTAAGTGGCGGGATGCGCGATCGATTATTACAAATTCAGACTTTGAAAGTGAATAGTGAAAATGGCTCGTACCAAGTGTGAACAGTGATAAAGAAAACAGTGCCTGGTCGTGGTAAAGGTGGCCAAGTGAAGTGAAGGACTAAAAGGACTAAGTGAATTGACGTGATCAAAGTGTAACAAGTGTAACAAGTCAGAAAATCGCATATATTGCACCTCTAAAAACTGAACTTTTTAAAAATAGTGAGCAGAGATTGTGCAACTAAAACCAATATACTGCTAGAAGCAGAGTGCCTCTACATATGTGATATGCCGGAGAAAGGAGGCTGCAGTGTGGAAAAAGCGAACAAAATGGCAGCACATTCGGCAATCACTGACGATGTTAGGCTCGTTGACGAGGCAATGGAAGCTGAATATGATAACGTGAAAAGGACCAGAGCAGAATTATCAACCTCTGACAGTGATTGCGAAAGTGATCTAATAAGTGATTGCGATACGGAACAAGATACCGTTATAATGGACCGCGATGAGATGGATTCTATCATGGAAGAACTCAATTTTCTACGTGCTGAGCACATTAAATACAAAAAATACATCGAAGCCGTAAACACAACGCCAAAAACAACACCAAAACCCAAAAAAACGAAACCTGAGGATGTGAAGGAAAGTGAAGGTGCACCGACTACACCCAAAAAATCAAAAAAAGCTAGTGCAAGCAAACAAATTCCCAACACAAAACCCCAACAAACCATACCGGAGGATGTGCAAAATAAGGAATTTCCAAAACTGCCCACAACCAAATCACCAGCTAAGCCAATAAGTATACCGAAAAAGACCGTGATACCCACCAAAAATGGCAATAACGAAAAAGGTCTACCGGTCATAGTAACGTACCAGCAAAACGCCAAAGCCCTAACAACACTCCTGAAGGAATCATCAAAGAAATTTACTCTCAACATCCTAAACAAAAACGTGATACATGTAAAGGTCTTCACATTGGCAGATTTCAACCTAACCAAAGAGTTGTTGAACAAAAACAAAGTGTTGTACTATAGCTTCACGCCTAAGCAAGTTAAGCCACACACAGTGATCTTAAGGAAACTACCACTTGAAGTGTACGATTCTGATGAGGTCAAGACAGCACTAGTTGAGGCCGTGCCTGAGCTAAACATCCTGTCAGTGAAGCCTTACAAGGAAAAGATGTGGATGGTTCAAGTGGAGAAAACTGAAAAAATAAACGAAATATTTAAAGTAACAACACTCCTCAACTGCCGAATTAACATCGAGGGTTTCAAGCCGCACCCAAACGCAATTAAGCAATGTCACAATTGCCAACGGTTCTGCCATGTTGCCAGCAACTGCAAAATGGCATTCCGCTGTGTCAAATGCACAAAAACACATGCTCCAGGGCAATGCACCCTAAAGAAAAAGGAAGACGGCCAAGAAGATACAACACAAAAAACCCAATGCGTGAACTGCTCTGGAAATCATACGGCCAATGCTAAAATCTGCCCAGTACGAATTGAGTACATCAAAAAAATGACCGAAAGGCGAAACCACACCCAAAAAAAAACAAACAAGTCCATCGCAACTGCAGCTGCAACTGTCCAGCTACAAAGCCGAATTGAAAAGGGACGAAGCTACGCCTCAGCAGCCAAAAGCAAGCCGATACCTACACAAGTGAAGGAAATCCCGAGAGCACGCCAAGAAAAGAAACAGGCAAACACCGCAGAAGAAAACGCCGGTTTTTCATTTGAACAACTGAACGGGGACTCTGTGGAGGCATTTGGAAAAGAGTTGCTTACCTGCTTCGACATCATGCAATCCCTAATTAAGAAATACCCAAACTCCAGCTCGGATAAAAAGGGAAAACAGCAATTGATTCTGGACTTCCTGATCCAAATCGCGCTCAACTAAATGCCAGTAAAAATCATGTTCCAAAACGTCAATGGCATCGTTCAACGGCGTAGGCGAAATGAACTTAACGAACATCTAAACAAACACAGGCCAGATCTGATGCTACTCGCTGAGCACAACCTGAGAAGTACGCACTCAGCCGGATTAACCAACTACCAATTCGTGAGGCAACATGTAGCAAGCTTAGAATCCACGCAGAACAGCACAAGAAGCCCTGGAACAGCAGTAGCCATCTGCGTGAGAAATGGACTCAGTTACGAACGAGTGAAAATCGACCAAATGCAATACATCGAGGCTGTGGCAGTGCAGATTTCCTATACAAACAGACGCAATATAAGAACTGGATTAATTGCAATCTCACTCTACCTACGCCCCCAGCATCCTTTACTAAGCTCAGACTTGGACATTCTAATGCACTCGCTAGCTCAAATAGAGGATCATGAGCAATTCGTAATCGGATGTGATTTGAACGCGAAACACCCAGCCTGGAATAGGCCCACGTACCGTCCAGAACACATCAACACGTCAGGAATTAGCTTAGAGCGGTGGCTGGCAGACCAACCATTCCTAATTCTCCACCCAACCCAAGAACCCACACGTCCCAACCAGACAGGAGACTCCTCAATAGATTTTTTCCTAACATCATCCTCAACCCCAATAGACTACTCAACATTTACCTACGGCTGCAAAATCATCAAAGACTTCCCATCAGACCACTTTGGAATAACCATAAACATAAATCTAGGACGGAACCGACTAAACTACAACCCACCAAAATCGATACACAATTTTCATAAAATAGACCCGATCCACTGGAACACAATAATTCTACAGAACCTAAGACACATCCCAAACACCCAAAACTTAAACACAGCTGACATAGATAACCACGTACATACTCTAACAAATGCAATAGCCAAAGCCCTTGACTCTGATGAGGCAATCCCAAAAATAACCATAAACCCGACTAACCCAAACAATCCGTTCACCCGACTTAGCACCCACTGCCTAAACCTAATCAAAAAAAAACGAAAACTTAGACGCATGCTTTTCCGCCGCCTATCCACCCTTACACCCAACCAACGCAACCAAATCAAAGACACTATAAAAGAATTGGACATACAAATAAACTGTCACATAGAAATCGCAGAACTGAAAACAATAGACCAAAAACTACGCAAAATTAACCCAAGTAAAATTAGCCAGAAATCACTCCAAACACTCAATCCAAACACCCCACCAAAAGAACAACTAGCTCATGACCTACATTTGACCAACGAGGAAGCAGCTCTAATAGACATAGACCTAAACCTTAGCACCTCCCAAAATATAACTTCCACTTTTCACAAAATTAATGCCCTGGCGTGGTCCTTTGAAAGAGTCCATAGCCAAAATGAAAACATCACCGACTCAGACCCTGTCCTCAGGGCACACACAATCGCCATTAATGAAACAATAGCCCAAACCACATCCACAACACTAAACTCATACAAAACTACATTCAATATTTCCAGAACAGCAGATGGTAACTGGCCCGAGTCCCATGAATGCGGATTCACAAACGCCGAAGAGCTCTTTGAAATACTGAAAATAAAAAACTCAAAGAAGACCATGGGACCGGACGGCACCAGCAACTTTCTGATGAAACACTGCAATATGCCAATGCTAAAACATTTAGCAACACTATTCAACCACTGCCTAAACTTAGGATACTTCCCTTCCGAATGGAAGAACAGCAGAATCATCGCCATTCACAAACCTGGATTAAATCCGCACAGCCTCCGAGCCTACAGGCCTATTGCTCTACTATCTGCAATAAGTCTGCTGCTGGAGAAAATAATAATGCAACAAATACAGAAGCACATGGACTCACATAGCACGTTGAAAGATACTCAGTATGGCTTCAGAGCGAAATCGTCAACCAACCATGCGTTCATCGCAGCAAATGATTTCATCTTTGAGAATTTATCCCACAAACGTGCTACAATAGCCTGTGCTCTGGACTTTGAGAAGGCTTTCGACACAGTCTGGACCAGCGGACTCATTTACAAGATGACCCAATTAAATTTCACCCCAGACATAACAAAAATAGTCCATAATTATTTAACAAACCGCTCATTTCAAGTTAGCAGCCCAGAAGACTCGGATCTGTCCCTTATAAGGTCGATCCCAGCAGGGGTTCCACAAGGCTCACTGCTGGCACCCATCCTCTACAACATCTACCTGGCAGACATGCCCGATTACCAAGTCCCTACCGGCTCAACCACACAAATTAAAGCACTAATCTACGCCGATGATATCCTGCTACTGGCATCTTCCGGTTCAATGGCCATCGCTGAAAGAGAGCTAAACGGGTACCTGAACATACTGTGCCACTACTTCACCAAATGGCATCTCAAACTCAACGCAAGCAAATGCACCAGCTCAATCATTAAGGGCCCACGATTGGGCTACCTGTACAGGAATGCGAGGAGATTCCAGCCCAGTCTGTTCATCTACGATAGACTGGCAATCAAATACGAAAAGCAGTTCAAGTACCTTGGTGTTGTATACGACGAAAAGCTGAACTTCAAGATACACACAGCAAATGCCCGAAGGAAAGCATGTGCAATGATCCACAAGATCCAACACATATACAAGCCAATATCCTCCAATCAAGGGAACATCAGTCACATCACCAGAATCTGCGCTCTAGCCTACAAAAAACTAATACAACCAGTTCTTATGTACGGCTATGTAGCGTGGATGAACATAAAGACTATAGAGATGGAAGAGCTGCGCCGGTTCGAAAGAAAAATACTTCGCAAATCAATCGGCACTCAAAGCAGAGACTCATTGACGGGCCACTACATACCGAACAAACGACTTTATAAATTAACAAAAACAACAAGAATAGACAGACTCATGTTCCAAATACTGGAGAAGCTGGTCGAAAGAGATAATACGACACAAACGGAAATACCCGCAAACTACCACACTGAGTTCCTTACCGCCCATCATTTAACCCATCTAATGGAAATGGGCATTATCTATGACGAAGACGAAAACCTCATCTTCCACCACAGAAGACATCGATCTCTAAGTCACGCCGACGGTCTGGTATTCAATACCAGTCAATAAGCCACTCCCCCGACCAACTGTAAATACTGTAAATACTCCCCTCCACTCCACCCTCCTTTACCCAGTAAAATAAGAATAGAATAAGCTTAGCACATAAATTAGCCCATAAGATCTAAACCAAATCAAAAGTAAACTTTATCCAGGTTTTTAACTTAACCATTTTTTCCTGGAAAACACTAAACCACTAGATATTAACTATAACATAACCTAAACTAAAGATAAGATCTCTAATATAATAGTAACCAAAAGACTAGCACCCGGATAAGCTTAAAGCGCAGGGTAAAATTACACACACATAAGATAAAGTAAGCTTGAACTTGTCACTCATGTATCACTATATACCTAAGCAGAAGCTGTGCTACTGTAATATGAAATATGACAATAAATAAACGCTAAAAAAAAAAAAAAAACGCGATCGATTATTACAAATTCAGACTTTGAAAGTGAATAGTGAAAATGGCTCGTACCAAGTGTGAACAGTGATAAAGAAAACAGTGCCTGGTCGTGGTAAAGGTGGCCAAGTGAAGTAAAGTGAAGTGAAGGACTAAAAGGACTAAGTGAATTGACGTGATCAAAGTGTAACAAGTCAGAAAATCGCATATATTGCACCTCTAAAATCTGAACTTTTTAAAAATAGTGAGCAGACATTGTGCAACTAAAACCAATATACTGCTAGAAGCAGAGTGCCTCTACATATGTGATATGCCGGAGAAAGGAGGCTGCAGTGTGGAAAAAGCGAACAAAATGGCAGCACATTCGGCAATCAGTGACGATGTTAGGCTCGTTGACGAGGCAATGGAAGCTGAATACGATAACGTAAAAAGGACCAGAGCAGAATTATCAACCTCTGACAGTGATTGCGAAAGTGATCTAATAAGTGATTGCGAAACGGAACAAGATACCGTAATAATGGACCGCGATGAGATGGATTCCATCATGGAAGAACTCAATTTTCTACGTGCTGAGCACATTAAATACAAAAAATACATCGAAGCCGTAAACGCGACGCCAAAAACAACACCAAAACCCAAAAAAACGAAACCTGAGGATGTAAAGGAAAGTGAAGGTGCACCGACTACACCCAAAAAATCAAAAAAAGCTAGTGCAAGCAAACAAATTCCCAACACAAAACCCCAACAAACCATACCGGAGGATGTGCAAAATAAGGAATTTCCTAAACTGCCCACAACCAAATCACCAGCTAAGCCAATTAGTATACCGAAAAAGACCGTGATACCCACCAAAAATGGCAATAACGAAAAAGGTCTACCGGTCATAGTAACGTACCAGCAAAACGCCAAAGCCCTAACAACACTCCTGAAGGAATCATCAAAGAAATTCACTCTCAACATCCTAAACAAAAACGTGATACATGTAAAGGTCTTCACATTGGCAGATTTCAACCTAACCAAAGAGTTGTTGAACAAAAACAAAGTGTTGTACTATAGCTTCACGCCTAAGCAAGTTAAGCCACACACAGTGATCTTAAGGAAACTACCACTTGAAGTGTACGATTCTGATGAGGTCAAGACAGCACTAGTTGAGGCCGTGCCTGAGCTAAACATCCTGTCAGTGAAGCCTTACAAGGAAAAGATGTGGATGGTTCAAGTGGAGAAAACTGAAAAAATAAACGAAATATTTAAAGTAACAACACTCCTCAACTGCCGAATTAACATCGAGGGTTTCAAGCCGCACCCAAACGCAATTAAGCAATGTCACAATTGCCAACGGTTCTGCCATGTTGCCAGCAACTGCAAAATGGCATTCCGCTGTGTCAAATGCACAAAAACACATGCTCCAGGGCAATGCACCTTAAAGAAAAAGGAAGACGGCCAAGAAGATACCACACAAAAAACCCAATGCGTGAACTGCTCTGGAAATCATACGGCCAATGCTAAAATCTGCCCAGTACGAATTGAGTACATCAAAAAAATGACCGAAAGGCGAAACCACACCCAAAAAAAAACAAACAAGTCCATCGCCACTGCAGCTGCAACTGTCCAGCTACAAAGCCGAATTGAAAAGGGACGAAGCTACGCCTCAGCAGCCAAAAGCAAGCCGATACCTACACAAGTGAAGGAAATCCCGAGAGCACGCCAAGAAAAGAAACAGGCAAACACCGCAGAAGAAAACGCCGGTTTTTCATTTGAACAACTGAACGGGGACTCTGTGGAGGCATTTGGAAAAGATTTGCTTACCTGCTTCGACATCATGCAATCCCTAATTAAGAAATACCCAAACTCCAGCTCGGATAAAAAGGGAAAACAGCAATTGATTCTGGACTTCCTGATCCAAATCGCGCTCAACTAAATGCCAGTAAAAATCATGTTCCAAAACGTCAATGGCATCGTTCAACGGCGTAGGCGAAATGAACTTAACGAGCATCTAAACAAACACAGGCCAGATCTGATGCTACTCGCTGAGCACAACCTGAGAAGTACGCACTCAGCCGGATTAACCAACTACCAATTCGTGAGGCAACATGTAGCAAGCTTAGAATCCACGCAGAACAGCACAAGAAGCCCTGGAACAGCAGTAGCCATCTGCGTGAGAAATGGACTCAGTTACGAACGAGTGAAAATCGACCAAATGCAATACATCGAGGCTGTGGCAGTGCAGATTTCCTATACAAACAGACGCAATATAAGAACTGGATTAATTGCAATCTCACTCTACCTACGCCCCCAGCATCCTTTACTAAGCTCAGACTTGGACATTCTAATGCACTCGCTAGCTCAAATAGAGGATCATGAGCAATTCGTAATCGGATGTGATTTGAACGCGAAACACCCAGCCTGGAATAGGCCCACGTACCGTCCAGAACACATCAACACGTCAGGAATTAGCTTAGAGCGGTGGCTGGCAGACCAACCATTCCTAATTCTCCACCCAACCCAAGAACCCACACGTCCCAACCAGACAGGAGACTCCTCAATAGATTTTTTCCTAACATCATCCTCAACCCCAATAGACTACTCAACATTTACCTACGGCTGCAAAATCATCAAAGACTTCCCATCAGACCACTTTGGAATAACCATAAACATAAATCTAGGACGGAACCGACTAAACTACAACCCACCAAAATCGATACACAATTTTCATAAAATAGACCCGATCCACTGGAACACAATAATTCTACAGAACCTAAGACACATCCCAAACACCCAAAACTTAAACACAGCTGACATAGATAACCACGTACATACTCTAACAAGTGCAATAGCCAAAGCCCTTGACTCTGATGAGGCAATCCCAAAAATAACCATAAACCCGACTAACCCAAACAATCCGTTCACCCGACTTAGCACCCACTGCCTAAACCTAATCAAAAAAAAACGAAAACTTAGACGCATGCTTTTCCGCCGCCTATCCACCCTTACACCCAACCAACGCAACCAAATCAAAGACACTATAAAAGAATTGGACATACAAATAAACTGTCACATAGAAATCGCAGAACTGAAAACAATAGACCAAAAACTACGCAAAATTAACCCAAGTAAAATTAGCCAGAAATCACTCCAAACACTCAATCCAAACACCCCACCAAAAGAACAACTAGCTCATGACCTACATTTGACCAACGAGGAAGCAGCTCTAATAGACATAGACCTAAACCTTAGCACCTCCCAAAATATAACTTCCACTTTTCACAAAATTAATGCCCTGGCGTGGTCCTTCGAAAGAGTCCATAGCCAAAATGAAAACATCACCGACTCAGACCCTGTCCTCAGGGCACACACAATCGCCATCAATGAAACAATAGCCCAAACCTCATCCACAACACTAAACTCATACAAAACTACATTCAATATTTCCAGAACAGCAGATGGTAACTGGCCCGAGTCCCATGAATGCGGATTCACAAACGCCGAAGAGCTCTTTGAAATACTGAAAATAAAAAACTCAAAGAAGACCATGGGACCGGACGGCACCAGCAACTTTCTGATGAAACACTGCAATATGCCAATGCTAAAACATTTAGCAACACTATTCAACCACTGCCTAAACTTAGGATACTTTCCTTCCGAATGGAAGAACAGCAGAATCATCGCCATTCACAAACCTGGATTAAATCCGCACAGCCTCCGAGCATACAGGCCTATTGCTCTACTATCTGCAATAAGTCTGCTGCTGGAGAAAATAATAATGCAACAAATACAGAAGCACATGGACTCACATAGCACGTTGAAAGATACTCAGTATGGCTTCAGAGCGAAATCATCAACCAACCATGCGTTCATCGCAGCAAATGATTTCATCTTTGAGAATTTATCCCACAAACGTGCTACAATAGCCTGTGCTCTGGACTTTGAGAAGGCTTTTGACACAGTCTGGACCAGCGGACTCATTTACAAGATGACCCAATTAAATTTCACCCCAGACATAACAAAAATAGTCCATAATTATTTAACAAACCGCTCATTTCAAGTTAGCAGCCCAGAAGACTCGGATCTGTCCCTTATAAGGTCGATCCCAGCAGGGGTTCCACAAGGTTCACTGCTGGCACCCATCCTCTACAACATCTACCTGGCAGACATGCCCGATTACCAAGTCCCTACCGGCTCAACCACACAAATTAAAGCACTAATCTACGCCGATGATATCCTGCTACTGGCATCTTCCGGTTCAATGGCCATCGCTGAAAGAGAGCTAAACGGGTACCTGAACATACTGTGCCACTACTTCACCAAATGGCATCTCAAACTCAACGCAAGCAAATGCACCAGTTCAATCCTTAAGGGCCCACGATTGGGCTACCTGTACAGGAATGCGAGGAGATTCCAGCCCAGTCTGTTCATCTACGATAGACTGGCAATCAAATACGAAAAGCAGTTCAAGTACCTTGGTGTTGTATACGACGAAAAGCTGAACTTCAAGACACACACAGCAAATGCCCGAAGGAAAGCGTGTGCAATGATCCACAAGATCCAGCACATATACAAACCAATATCCTCCAATCAAGGGAACATCAGTCACATCACCAGAATCTGCGCTCTAGCCTACAAAAAACTAATACAACCAGTTCTTATGTACGGCTATGTAGCGTGGATGAACATAAAGACTATCGAGATGGAAGAGCTGCGCCGGTTCGAAAGAAAAATACTTCGCAAATCAATCGGCACTCAAAGCAGAGACGCATTGACGGGCCACTACATACCGAACAAGCGACTTTATAAATTAACAAAAACAACAAGGATAGACAGACTCATGTTCCAAATACTGGAGAAGCTGGTCGAAAGAGATAATACGATACAAACGGAAATACCCGCAAACTACCACACTGAGTTCCTTACCGCCCATCATTTAACCCATCTAATGGAAATGGGCATTATCTATGACGAAGACGAAAACCTCATCTTCCACCACAGAAGACATCGATCTCTAAGTCACGCCGACGGTCTGGTATTCAATACCAGTCAATAAGCCACTCCCCCGACCAACTGTAAATACTGTAAATACTCCCCTCCACTCCACCCTCCTTTACCCAGTAAAATAAGAATAGAATAAGCTTAGCACGTAAATTAGCCCATAAGACCTAACCCAAATCAAAAGTATACTTTATCCAGGTTTTTAACTTAACCATTTTTTCCCTGGAAAACACCAAACCACTAGATATTAACTATAACATAACCTAAACTAAAGATAAGATCTCTAATATAATAGTAACCAAAAGACTAGCACCCTGATAAGCTTAAAGCGCAGAGTAAAATTACACACATAAGATAAAGTAAGCTTGAACTTGTCACTCATGTAACACTATATACCTAAGCAGAAGCTGTGCTACTGTAATATGAAATATGACAATAAATAAACGCTAAAAAAAAAAAAAAAAACGCGATCGATTATTACAAATTCAGACTTTGAAAGTGAATAGTGAAAATGGCTCGTACCAAGCAGACTGCTCGTAAATCGACTGGTGGCAAGGCGCCGCGCAAACAACTGGCTACCAAGGCCGCACGTAAAAGTGCTCCAGCAACCGGAGGCGTGAAGAAACCTCATCGCTATCGCCCCGGCACTGTTGCCCTCCGTGAAATCCGTCGCTACCAGAAGAGTACCGAGCTGCTGATCCGCAAACTGCCTTTCCAGCGTTTGGTTCGTGAAATCGCTCAGGATTTCAAAACTGACTTGCGTTTCCAGAGCTCGGCAGTAATGGCACTCCAGGAAGCTAGCGAAGCCTATCTGGTCGGCCTCTTCGAAGATACCAACTTGTGCGCCATCCATGCCAAGCGTGTCACAATCATGCCCAAGGACATCCAACTGGCCAGACGTATCCGTGGCGAGCGTGCTTAAGTTGATATTTCTTCGTCAGGCGCATATAAATTTCATACAAATCGGTCCTTTTCAGGACCACAAAATAATTTTCAATGAGATTTTTTATTTCTGCATACTCGTACTATTTTTCCCAAATAAAATATTTGTAATTTTGTCTTTGCTTTGTGCTAGAGCGTTGGTTTAGATACAAAACAGAATTGGATTGGGAGAATACCGTATACGATCCGTATTAAATGTATAGTTAGACGAATGTTTTGACATCTTCTGGTTTTTCATTTTTCACAACATTTGTGTACGGTTAAATTGCGGCGACACATATAATTTCTATGTATTTGGGAAAGAAAAATATATTTTTGTTGCGAGGTGATAAACCTATCAGAAACAAACAGATAGACCTGTGGAACTAGAATAGAATACAAACCCTTTTAACGCAATTTTAGATTTTTCCAATGACCAATAAATTGCATTTGATATTTTTCGAATCTTCTACTGTATGCTAGTATGCAATAATTGGTCGTTATAAATTAAAATATATGAAAATCTTCAACAAAAGTAAATGAAATATGTTTTTAAGATTCGTATAAATTGGTATAGACAATAAAATTTACGTAAAATTTATTTTTTCGATTTTTACTTTGAGATGAACTTAATTTGTAGTGCTATGTGGGTAAGAAAGTATGTTATTTATGGGTAAATATTGGCAAAAATGGATCAGAAATAATATAAAATTGAAAATCGTGTTCATTTCCTTAAGAAAAATGGTTTTAAACAATATATTTTTAAGCATTTATATTTTTTGACCCCTAAATTCAATGTTGAACATATCCAGAAAGTGGTCTTTTTGTACCTAATAGGGTTATCTTCAAAACGATTTTAAAATACCATACTAAACGATATGTGAATATATGTTTATTGTCTCTTAAAGTAAATTAATCAAATTTTATGTTTAAAAAAAAAGTTTATCAAAATGAGCCAGCATTGTTATTTATTAATATCATTGAATCCAAAATATAAGAGTTGGATAACTAGTTGTCAAAGTTTGCACAATTATTAAAAATCGATGATGGACGATATTCACAAAATAAATGATTTACAGTAATATTTGAAATATTTAACAATATGAATCAATGAAAATATATTTCAATTATTTAATAGTTATATATAGAAAAGCAAAAATAAGCCAGACGTTCAATGAAACTTCTAACAAACAAATCACCAATGCTAAAATCATCTTCGTACTACCCTTCTACTCGCTTCTCATTCGAACGAGGGACCATAGCCCAGGTCCACAACGGCGTTTTTTCATTGAAAAGTGTAATTTTGTAAAGAATAATGTCTGATTCTGCAGTTGCAACATCCGCGTCTCCAGTGGCTGCTCCACCAGTACCAGCGGAGAAGAAGGTGGCCGCCAAAAAGGCATCTGGATCCGCTGCTGCTACTGCAAAGGCAAAGAAGCCCACAGCTCCACCATCGCATCCCCCAACTCAGCAAATGGTTGACGCTTCGATTAAGAGCTTGAAGGAACGTGGCGGCTCATCGCTTTTGGCAATCAAGAAATATATTACTGCCGAATACAAATGCGATGCCCAGAAACTGGCCCCATTTATCAAGAAGTACTTGAAGTCGGCCGTTGCCAATGGAAAGCTGATCCAAACAAAGGGAAAGGGTGCATCTGGTTCGTTTAAGCTGTCGGCTTCCGCCAAAAAGGAGCCTAAGCCAAAGGTTGCATCTGTCGAGAAGAAAGTTAAAAGTAAGAAGGTGGCGTCATCGTCGTCGGCGGCAACCAAGAAGACAGCAAGCCCTAAAAAAGCAGCCGCTGCCGGTGACAAGAAACTAAAGGTGAAGAAGTCAGTCGCCACCAAGAAGACCGCCGAGAAGAAGAAAACTGAGAAGGCAAAGGCTAAGGATGCGAAGAAAACTGGAACCGTGAAGGCGAAGCCAACAGCGACAAAGGCCAAGTCGAGCCCAGCAAAACCAAAGCCAAAGCCAAAAGCAAAGGCTGTAGCTGCAGCGGCATCTGTCAAGCCCAAGAAGACAACGAAGAAGCCAGCAGCTCCCGCCACTGTAAAGAAGCCGAAAGCCAAGACGACGGCGGCCAAAAAGTAAAGTGTGAAACTGTACACGTTGGTGTACAAGGTCGCATTCGAAATTTTAGATGTATCCGTCTGAAATTGATTTAAACAAGCCCTTTTCAGGGCTACAAAACTATATTCAAAAGAGATACAAATTATCGAGCCTTGTCTTGCATACATACGAGTATGCTATAGATATATTGTATATTTAGCATCCAGTTCAAACGTTATTCAAAGAGTTATTCGGAATGCATTTTTCCCGAACCGAATCAAATACGTACATATGTATGAAAAACCGTTCGCACAGACGCTGTATCTCAGAGGTCGGCAATTGAATAAAATTGTTATTGTATTGTGCATATATTTCTTGCATATCGATGAAATTATATATTGAAAATGGAATTTCTTTGGAAGAACATTTTGTGGCCCTGAAAAGGGCCTTTTTGGGTTTTGTTCGAAACCAATTTACTTGGAGCTGGTGTACTTGGTGACAGCCTTGGTTCCCTCACTAACAGCGTGCTTGGCCAGCTCTCCCGGCAGCAGCAGGCGCACAGCCGTTTGGATTTCCCGACTGGTGATGGTTGAGCGCTTGTTGTAATGAGCCAAGCGAGACGCCTCGGCAGCAATGCGCTCGAAGATGTCATTTACAAAGCTGTTCATGATGCTCATCGCTTTCGACGAAATACCAGTGTCAGGATGGACTTGCTTCAGAACTTTGTAAATATAGATGGCATAGCTCTCCTTCCTCTTGCGCTTCTTCTTCTTGTCGTTCTTGGTGATGTTCTTCTGAGCCTTTCCAGCCTTTTTGGCTGCCTTTCCACTAGTCTTGGGAGGCATTTTTCACTTCACTTTATGTAAAACACTTAATGTGTTTGAACGGACTGGGCTCAGAAGCTTATAGTTTTATTCGAGTAGTCTGTTCAGGTTTAACATACATTTCGTAGCGGGCGAAAACCCACCCCTTGGTTGAGCGCTCATGCAGTCGGAAAAGGTATAAATATGGCGTTCTGTGGCGTTGGACAACATTCGTGTGTGAACAGTGAAAAAGCAAAGGAATCTATTAACATGTCTGGTCGTGGTAAAGGTGGCAAAGTGAAGGGAAAGGCAAAGTCTCGGTCGAACCGTGCTGGTCTTCAGTTCCCTGTTGGTCGTATTCATCGTCTACTTCGCAAGGGCAACTATGCCGAGCGTGTCGGTGCCGGCGCTCCCGTTTACCTGGCTGCCGTGATGGAATACTTGGCCGCTGAAGTTCTCGAGTTGGCTGGCAATGCTGCCCGTGATAACAAGAAGACGAGAATTATCCCTCGCCATCTGCAGCTGGCCATCCGCAACGATGAGGAGTTGAACAAACTGCTCTCAGGCGTCACCATTGCTCAGGGTGGTGTGTTGCCCAACATCCAGGCCGTTCTGCTGCCCAAGAAGACCGAGAAGAAGGCATAAATGTTCCAATAGCAAAAACAATTTACATTCTTGTACAATATATAAACCAAAACGTCCTTTTCAGGACGACCAAACTATGTCAAAAGAATTAAGAGAATTTTCATAATTTATTATCATTCATTATTATCAGTTGAAATAAAATGCACATATTTGTGTTTTTTTGGTACAGGGCCTAAAAGAAAGTACAGTTGCGTCCGACTCATCTGAACAACGGATGAAATTCAATGTTTGCTTGCCAAGAAAGAACCCAAATTTTACCTACCTACCCAAGTTTATCTACGAGAATACTTTCGATCAAAAAGTTCCCATCTTGGAAAGATGGCTGAACTTTTAGACTGAAAGAAAGAAAAACACTATATGCAGCGCACATACATATGTATGTACATAGTAGATGGGAATTGCGTATTGCAATCAATGACTCGACAATCAATTCATTTTTTCTTTCATTATTCTGCTTTTACTTTTACTATTATCAAGTACGATTCATGATTTTGAAAATATGTCTCCCTTCTAGATTATTTTGTGGTCCTGAAAAGGACCGATTGTTTAATTTATGGTTACTTTTGAACTGCAGACTATACAGATTTTCTTAACCGCCGAAACCGTACAGCGTGCGGCCTTGTCTCTTCAGAGCATACACAACATCCATGGCTGTGACTGTCTTCCTCTTGGCATGTTCGGTGTAGGTGACGGCATCACGGATAACGTTTTCCAAAAACACTTTCAGCACTCCACGAGTTTCCTCGTAGATGAGTCCCGAGATACGTTTTACACCGCCACGACGAGCTAAACGGCGGATAGCGGGCTTCGTGATACCCTGGATGTTATCACGAAGAACCTTGCGATGACGCTTAGCGCCTCCCTTTCCCAAGCCTTTGCCACCTTTACCACGACCAGTCATTTTCTTTCACTATGTTGTTTCACTTTACGACACGAAGAACGAATGCCATCCACATTTTGTATCGCTTGTATTTATACAAAACACCATCAAAACACGAGTGAGTCCGAATGATATGTGCATCTCGCTCGTGAAATGAAATAGCATGCTTTGGCAACTCTCTCGTTTCAACCCTCCACCAGAAGAATGCTTTATAAGTAAGTGGCGGGATGCGCGATCGATTATTACAAATTCAGACTTTGAAAGTGAATAGTGAAAATGGCTCGTACCAAGTGTGAACAGTGATAAAGAAAACAGTGCCTGGTCGTGGTAAAGGTGGCCAAGTGAAGTGAAGGACTACAAGGACTAAGTGAATTGACGTGATCAAAGTGTAACAAGTGTAACAAGTCAGAAAATCGCATATATTGCACCTCTAAAATCTGAACTTTTTAAAAATAGTGAGCAGACATTGTGCAACTAAAACCAATATACTGCTAGAAGCAGAGTGCCTCTACATATGTGATATGCCGGAGAAAGGAGGCTGCAGTGTGGAAAAAGCGAACAAAATGGCAGCACATTCGGCAATCAGTGACGATGTTAGGCTCGTTGACGAGGCAATGGAAGCTGAATATGATAACGTGAAAAGGACCAGAGCAGAATTATCAACCTCTGACAGTGATTGCGAAAGTGATCTAATAAGTGATTGCGATACGGAACAAGATACCGTTATAATGGACCGCGATGAGATGGATTCTATCATGGAAGAACTCAATTTTCTACGTGCTGAGCATATTAAATACAAAAAATATATCGAAGCCGTAAACGCAACGCCAAAAACAACACCAAAACCCAAAAAAACGAAACCTGAGGATGTGAAGGAAAGTGAAGGTGCACCGACTACACCCAAAAAATCAAAAAAAGCTAGTGCAAGCAAACAAATTCCCAACACAAAACCCCAACAAACCATACCGGAGGATGTGCAAAATAAGGAATTTCCAAAACTGCCCACAACCAAATCACCAGCTAAGCCAATAAGTATACCGAAAAAGACCGTGATACCCACCAAAAATGGCAATAACGAAAAAGGTCTACCGGTCATAGTAACGTACCAGCAAAACGCCAAAGCCCTAACAACACTCCTGAAGGAATCATCAAAGAAATTTACTCTCAACATCCTAAACAAAAACGTGATACATGTAAAGGTCTTCACATTGGCAGATTTCAACCTAACCAAAGAGTTGTTGAACAAAAACAAAGTGTTGTACTATAGCTTCACGCCTAAGCAAGTTAAGCCACACACAGTGATCTTAAGGAAACTACCACTTGAAGTGTACGATTCTGATGAGGTCAAAACAGCACTAGTTGAGGCCGTGCCTGAGCTAAACATCCTGTCAGTAAAGCCTTACAAGGAAAAGATGTGGATGGTTCAAGTGGAGAAAACTGAAAAAATAAACGAAATATTTAAAGTAACAACACTCCTCAACTGCCGAATTAACATCGAGGGTTTCAAGCCGCACCCAAACGCAATTAAGCAATGTCACAATTGCCAACGGTTCTGCCATGTTGCCAGCAACTGCAAAATGGCATTCCGCTGTGTCAAATGCACAAAAACACATGCTCCAGGGCAATGCACCCTAAAGAAAAAGGAAGACGGCCAAGAAGATACAACACAAAAAACCCAATGCGTGAACTGCTCTGGAAATCATACGGCCAATGCTAAAATCTGCCCAGTACGAATTGAGTACATCAAAAAAATGACCGAAAGGCGAAACCACACCCAAAAAAAAACAAACAAGTCCATCGCAACTGCAGCTGCAACTGTCCAGCTACAAAGCCGAATTGAAAAGGGACGAAGCTACGCCTCAGCAGCCAAAAGCAAGCCGATACCTACACAAGTGAAGGAAAACCCGAGAGCACGCCAAGAAAAGAAACAGGCAAACACCGCAGAAGAAAACGCCGGTTTTTCATTTGAACAACTCAACGGGGACTCTGTGGATGCATTTGGAAAAGATTTGCTTACCTGCTTCGACATCATGCAATCCCTAATTAAGAAATACCCAAACTCCAGCTCGGATAAAAAGGGAAAACAGCAATTGATTCTGGACTTCCTGATCCAAATCGCGCTCAACTAAATGCCAGTAAAAATCATGTTCCAAAACGTCAATGGCATCGTTCAACGGCGTAGGCGAAATGAACTTAACGAACATCTAAACAAACACAGGCCAGATCTGATGCTACTCGCTGAGCACAACCTGAGAAGTACGCACTCAGCCGGATTAACCAACTACCAATTCGTGAGGCAACATGTAGCAAGCTTAGAATCCACGCAGAACAGCACAAGAAGCCCTGGAACAGCAGTAGCCATCTGCTTGAGAAATGGACTCAGTTACGAACGAGTGAAAATCGACCAAATGCAATACATCGAGGCTGTGGCAGTGCAGATTTTCTATACAAACAGACGCAATTTAAGAACTGGATTAATTGCAATCTCACTCTACCTACGCCCCCAGCATCCTCTACTAAGCTCAGACTTGGACATTCTAATGCACTCGCTAGCTCAAATAGAGGATCATGAGCAATTCGTAATCGGATGTGATTTGAACGCGAAACACCCTGCCTGGAATAGGCCCACGTACCGTCCAGAACACATCAACACGTCAGGAATTAGCTTAGAGCGGTGGCTGGCAGACCAACCATTCCTAATTCTCCACCCAACCCAAGAACCCACACGTCCCAATCAGACAGGAGACTCCTCAATAGATTTTTTCCTAACATCATCCTCAACCCCAATAGACTACTCAACATTTACCTACGGCTGCAAAATCATCAAAGACTTCCCATCAGACCACTTTGGAATAACCATAAACATAAATCTAGGACGGAACCGACTAAACTACAACCCACCAAAATCGATACACAATTTTCATAAAATAGACCCGATCCACTGGAACACAATAATTCTACAGAACCTAACACACATTCCAAACACCCAAAACTTAAACACAGCTGACATAGATAACCACGTACATACTCTAACAAATGCAATAGCCAAAGCCCTTGACTCTGATGAGGCAATCCCAAAAATAACCATAAACCCGACTAACCCAAACAATCCGTTCACCCGACTTAGCACCCACTGCCTAAACCTAATCAAAAAAAAACGAAAACTTAGACGCATGCTTTTCCGCCGCCTATCCACCCTTACACCCAACCAACGCAACCAAATCAAAGACACTATAAAAGAACTGGACATACAAATAAACTGTCACATAGAAATTGCAGAGCTGAAAACAATAGAACAAAAACTACGCAAAATTAACCCAAGTAAAATTAGCCAGAAATCACTCCAAACACTCAATCCAAACACCCCACCAAAAGAACAACTAGCTCATGACCTACATTTGACCAACGAGGAAGCAGCTCTAATAGACATAGACCTAAACCTTAGCTCCTCCCAAAATATAACTTCCACTTTTCACAAAATTAATGCCCTGGCGTGGTCCTTTGAAAGAGTCCATAGCCAAAATGAAAACATCACCGACTCAGACCCTGTCCTCAGGGCACACACAATCGCCATCAATGAAACAATAGCCCAAACCACATCCACAACACTAAACTCATACAAAACTACATTCAATATTTCCAGAACAGCAGATGGTAACTGGCCCGAGTCACATGAACGCGGATTCACAAACGCCGAAGAGCTCTTTGAAATACTCAAAATAAAAAACTCAAAGAAGACCATGGGACCGGACGGCACCAGCAACTTTCTGATGAAACACTGCAATATGCCAATACTAAAACATTTAGCAACACTATTCAACCACTGCCTAAACTTAGGATACTTTCCTTCCGAATGGAAGAACAGCAGAATCATCGCCATTCACAAACCTGGATTAAATCCGCACAGCCTCCGAGCATACAGGCCTATTGCTCTACTATCTGCAATAAGTCTGCTGCTGGAGAAAATAATAATGCAACAAATACAGAAGCACATGGACTCACATAGCACGTTGAAAGATACTCAGTATGGCTTCAGAGCGAAATCATCAACCAACCATGCGTTCATCGCAGCAAATGATTTCATCTTTGAGAATTTATCCCACAAACGTGCTACAATAGCCTGTGCTCTGGACTTTGAGAAGGCTTTTGACACAGTCTGGACCAGCGGACTCATTTACAAGATGACCCAATTAAATTTCACCCCAGACATAACAAAAATAGTCCATAATTATTTAACAAACCGCTCATTTCAAGTTAGCAGCCCAGAAGACTCGGATCTGTCCCTTATAAGGTCGATCCCAGCAGGGGTTCCACAAGGTTCACTGCTGGCACCCATCCTCTACAACATCTACCTGGCAGACATGCCCGATTACCAAGTCCCTACCGGCTCAACCACACAAATTAAAGCACTAATCTACGCCGATGATATCCTGCTACTGGCATCTTCCGGTTCAATGGCCATCGCTGAAAGAGAGCTAAACGGGTACCTGAACATACTGTGCCACTACTTCACCAAATGGCATCTCAAACTCAACGCAAGCAAATGCACCAGCTCAATCCTTAAGGGCCCACGATTGGGCTACCTGTACAGGAATGCGAGGAGATTCCAGCCCAGTCTGTTCATCTACGATAGACTGGCAATCAAATACGAAAAGCAGTTCAAGTACCTTGGTGTTGTATACGACGAAAAGCTGAACTTCAAGATACACACAGCAAATGCCCGAAGGAAAGCATGTGCAATGATCCACAAGATCCAACACATATACAAGCCAATATCCTCCAATCAAGGGAACATCAGTCACATCACCAGAATCTGCGCTCTAGCCTACAAAAAACTAATACAACCAGTTCTTATGTACGGCTATGTAGCGTGGATGAACATAAAGACTATCGAGATGGAAGAGCTGCGCCGGTTCGAAAGAAAAATACTTCGCAAATCAATCGGCACTCAAAGCAGAGACTCATTGACGGGCCACTACATACCGAACAAGCGACTTTATAAATTAACAAAAACAACAAGGATAGACAGACTCATGTTCCAAATACTGGAGAAGCTGGTCGAAAGAGATAATACGACACAAACGGAAATACCTGCAAACTACCACACTGAGTTCCTTACCGCCCATCATTTAACCCATCTAATGGAAATGGGCATTATCTATGACGAAGACGAAAACCTCATCTTCCACCACAGAAGACATCGATCTCTAAGTCACGCCGACGGTCTGGTATTCAATACCAGTCAATAAGCCACTCCCCCGACCAACTGTAAATACTGTAAATACTCCCCTCCACTCCACCCTCCTTTACCCAGTAAAATAAGAATAGAATAAGCTTAGCACATAAATTAGCCCATAAGATCTAAACCAAATCAAAAGTAAACTTTATCCAGGTTTTTAACTTAACCATTTTTTCCTGGAAAACACTAAACCACTAGATATTAACTATAACATAACCTAAACTAAAGATAAGATCTCTAATATAATAGTAACCAAAAGACTAGCACCCGGATAAGCTTAAAGCGCAGGGTAAAATTACACACACATAAGATAAAGTAAGCTTGAACTTGTCACTCATGTATCACTATATACCTAAGCAGAAGCTGTGCTACTGTAATATGAAATATGACAATAAATAAACGCTAAAAAAAAAAAAAAACGCGATCGATTATTACAAATTCAGACTTTGAAAGTGAATAGTGAAAATGGCTCGTACCAAGCAGACTGCTCGTAAATCGACTGGTGGCAAGGCGCCGCGCAAACAACTGGCTACCAAGGCCGCACGTAAAAGTGCTCCAGCAACCGGAGGCGTGAAGAAACCTCATCGCTATCGCCCCGGCACTGTTGCCCTCCGTGAAATCCGTCGCTACCAGAAGAGTACCGAGCTGCTGATCCGCAAACTGCCTTTCCAGCGTTTGGTTCGTGAAATCGCTCAGGATTTCAAAACTGACTTGCGTTTCCAGAGCTCGGCAGTAATGGCACTCCAGGAAGCTAGCGAAGCCTATCTGGTCGGTCTCTTCGAAGATACCAACTTGTGCGCCATCCATGCCAAGCGTGTCACAATCATGCCCAAGGACATCCAACTGGCCAGACGTATCCGTGGCGAGCGTGCTTAAGTTGATATTTCTTCGTCAGGCGCATATAAATTTCATACAAATCGGTCCTTTTCAGGACCACAAAATAATTTTCAATGAGATTTTTTATTTCTGCATACTCGTACTATTTTTCCCAAATAAAATATTTGTAATTTTGTCTTTGCTTTGTGCTAGAGCGTTGGTTTAGATACAAAACAGAATTGGATTGGGAGAATACCGTATACGATCCGTATTAAATGTATAGTTAGACGAATGTTTTGACATCTTCTGGTTTTTCATTCAAGAATTTTGCTGATTGTAAGAATTCTAAAAGGCGGACAACATTTGTGTAGGGTTAAATTGCGGCGACACATATAATTTCTATGTATTTGGGAAAGAAAAATATATTTTTGTTGCGAGGTGATAAACCTATCAGAAACAAACAGATAGACCTGTGGAACTAGAATAGAATACAAACCCTTTTAACGCAATTTTAGATTTTTCCAATGACCAATAAATTGCATTTGATATTTTTCGAATCTACTACTGGTATACTAGTATGCAATAATTGGTCGTTATAAATGAAAATATATGAAAATCTTCAACAAAAGTAAATGAAATATGTTCTTAAGATTCGTATAAATTGGTATAGACAATAAAATTTACGTAAAATTTATTTTTTCGATTTTTACTTTGAGATGAACTTAATTTGTAGTGCTATGTGGGTAAGAAAGTATGTTATTTATGGGTAAATATTGGCAAAAATGGATCAGAAATAATATAAAATTGAAAATCGTGTTCATTTCCTTAAGAAAAATGGTTTTAAACAATATATTTTTAAGCATTTATATTTTTTGACCCCTAAATTCAATGTTGAACATATCCAGAAAGTGGTCTTTTTGTACCTAATAGGGTTATCTTCAAAACGATTTTAAAATACCATACTAAACGATATGTGAATATATGTTTATTGTCTCTTAAAGTAAATTAATCAAATTTTATGTTTAAAAAAAAAGTTTATCAAAATGAGCCAGCATTGTTATTTATTAATATCATTGAATCCAAAATATAAGAGTTGGATAACTAGTTGTCAAAGTTTGCACAATTATTAAAAATCGATGATGGACGATATTCACAAAATAAATGATTTACAGTAATATTTGAAATATTTAACAATATGAATCAATGAAAATATATTTCAATTATTTAATAGTTATATATAGAAAAGCAAATATAAGCCAGACGTTCAATGAAACTTCTAACAAACAAATCACCAATGCTAAAATCATCTTCGTACTACCCTTCTACTCGCTTCTCATTCGAACGAGGGACCATAGCCCAGGTCCACAACGGCGTTTTTTCATTGAAAAGTGTAATTTTGTAAAGAATAATGTCTGATTCTGCAGTTGCAACATCCGCGTCTCCAGTGGCTGCTCCACCAGTACCAGCGGAGAAGAAGGTGGCCGCCAAAAAGGCATCTGGATCCGCTGCTGCTACTGCAAAGGCAAAGAAGCCCACAGCTCCACCATCGCATCCCCCAACTCAGCAAATGGTTGACGCTTCGATTAAGAGCTTGAAGGAACGTGGCGGCTCATCGCTTTTGGCAATCAAGAAATATATTACTGCCGAATACAAATGCGATGCCCAGAAACTGGCCCCATTTATCAAGAAGTACTTGAAGTCGGCCGTTGCCAATGGAAAGCTGATCCAAACAAAGGGAAAGGGTGCATCTGGTTCGTTTAAGCTGTCGGCTTCCGCCAAAAAGGAGCCTAAGCCAAAGGTTGCATCTGTCGAGAAGAAAGTTAAAAGTAAGAAGGTGGCGTCATCGTCGTCGGCGGCAACCAAGAAGACAGCAAGCCCTAAAAAAGCAGCCGCTGCCGGTGACAAGAAACTAAAGGTGAAGAAGTCAGTCGCCACCAAGAAGACCGCCGAGAAGAAGAAAACTGAGAAGGCAAAGGCTAAGGATGCGAAGAAAACTGGAACCGTGAAGGCGAAGCCAACAGCGACAAAGGCCAAGTCGAGCCCAGCAAAACCAAAGCCAAAGCCAAAAGCAAAGGCTGTAGCTGCAGCGGCATCTGTCAAGCCCAAGAAGACAACGAAGAAGCCAGCAGCTCCCGCCACTGTAAAGAAGCCGAAAGCCAAGACGACGGCGGCCAAAAAGTAAAGTGTGAAACTGTACACGTTGGTGTACAAGGTCGCATTCGAAATTTTAGATGTATCCGTCTGAAATTGATTTAAACAAGCCCTTTTCAGGGCTACAAAACTATATTCAAAAGAGATACAAATTATCGAGCCTTGTCTTGCATACATACGAGTATGCTACAGATATATTGTATATTTAGCATCCAGTTCAAACGTTATTCAAAGAGTTATTCGGAATGAATTTTTCCCGAACCGAATCAAATACGTACATATGTATGAAAAACCGTTCACACAGACGCTGTATCTCAGAGGTCGGCAATTGAATAAAATTGTTATTGTATTGTGCATATATTTCTTGCATATCGATGAAATTATATATTGAAAATGGAATTTCTTTGGAAGAACATTTTGTGGCCCTGAAAAGGGCCTTTTTGGGTTTTGTTCGAAACCAATTTACTTGGAGCTGGTGTACTTGGTGACAGCCTTGGTTCCCTCACTAACAGCGTGCTTGGCCAGCTCTCCCGGCAGCAGCAGGCGCACAGCCGTTTGGATTTCCCGACTGGTGATGGTTGAGCGCTTGTTGTAATGAGCCAAGCGAGACGCCTCGGCAGCAATGCGCTCGAAGATGTCATTTACAAAGCTGTTCATGATGCTCATCGCTTTCGACGAAATACCAGTGTCAGGATGGACTTGCTTCAGAACTTTGTAAATATAGATGGCATAGCTCTCCTTCCTCTTGCGCTTCTTCTTCTTGTCGTTCTTGGTGATGTTCTTCTGAGCCTTTCCAGCCTTTTTGGCTGCCTTTCCACTAGTCTTGGGAGGCATTTTTCACTTCACTTTATGTAAAACACTTAATGTGTTTGAACGGACTGGGCTCAGAATCTTATAGTTTTATTCGAGTAGTCTGTTCAGGTTTAACATACATTTCGTAGCGGGCGAAAACCCACCCCTTGGTTGAGCGCTCATGCAGTCGGAAAAGGTATAAATATGGCGTTCTGTGGCGTTGGACAACATTCGTGTGTGAACAGTGAAAAAGCAAAGGAATCTATTAACATGTCTGGTCGTGGTAAAGGTGGCAAAGTGAAGGGAAAGGCAAAGTCTCGGTCGAACCGTGCTGGTCTTCAGTTCCCTGTTGGTCGTATTCATCGTCTACTTCGCAAGGGCAACTATGCCGAGCGTGTCGGTGCCGGCGCTCCCGTTTACCTGGCTGCCGTGATGGAATACTTGGCCGCTGAAGTTCTCGAGTTGGCTGGCAATGCTGCCCGTGATAACAAGAAGACGAGAATTATCCCTCGCCATCTGCAGCTGGCCATCCGCAACGATGAGGAGTTGAACAAACTGCTCTCAGGCGTCACCATTGCTCAGGGTGGTGTGTTGCCCAACATCCAGGCCGTTCTGCTGCCCAAGAAGACCGAGAAGAAGGCATAAATGTTCCAATAGCAAAAACAATTTACATTCTTGTACAATATATAAACCAAAACGTCCTTTTCAGGACGACCAAACTATGTCAAAAGAATTAAGAGAATTTTCATAATTTATTATCATTCATTATTATCAGTTGAAATAAAATGCACATATTTGTGTTTTTTTGGTACAGGGCCTAAAAGAAAGTACAGTTGCGTCCGACGCATCTGAACAACGGATGAAATTCAATGTTTGCTTGCCAAGAAAGAACCCAAATTTTACCTACCTACCCAAGTTTATCTACGAGAATACTTTCGATCAAAAAGTTCCCATCTTGGAAAGATGGCTGAACTTTTAGACTGAAAGAAAGAAAAACACTATATGCAGCGCACATACATACAGCTGCGCCGAAAAAAATAGCACCAGGGGACTAATGTTTCTATATTGACGGATTTAGCTTAAACAATGGTTCTAATGAACGTTGTTAAGACTAATATGTAAACTTTAAGGTATAATTTATCGAATCCCAGAGCACTGGTATGATTTGCAAGCTCCAAATGAAAAAATTTGAAAAGAGAAGAATTTTATCAGAAATTTGGGCACCAACAAAATAGCACCAATTTACAAGGAAATCGAAAAACTATAAAATACAAGGAAACTTTCCAAATTTTTTTGTAAAAAATGTTACTTAGTTGTATTCAAAGGTTGGCGTTTTGTTGTAAAACCTTTGACAGCAACAACAGCAGCTCAGCATATTGGCATTAAAGCTCACCTCATTTTCGCATCTTTTCCTTGGGATATTGATCCACGAACCATGCAGAATACCCCAAACATATTTAATGTTCTTTGATTCCGCATTAGAAACATATTTTTTAGCTTGACCCAAAACATTAGCAATGGGGTTCAAGTCTGGAGACTGAACAGGCCAATCTATTGCACTAAGTGAATTGTGCTCGAACCACTTTCGAGCTCTCTTTCTAGATCGTTTTGGGTCATTTTCCTGCTGGAAGACACAAAACAAGTCTATTTCGTATTCTGCATAAAGCAGAATCACTGTTTCTTTGGTATTGACATAGACATGTTGATCCATAATGGGGTTGTGCCATATATTGGGTCACCTGCCTAGTACGAAAATCATGCCCATACGATTTTTCTTGCTTTTCTATGTCTAATGAATTTACATGTGAGTCAGGGGGTTGTATTCTGCATTCGGTAGTCGTTTCACACAAGAACAAGACCCTTTTACACCAAAAAATAAATTTTGGCTTTAGTCGGACCACAGGATGTTTCTCCATTTTCGTTGGCCCAACCTCAGTGCTATTTTGCATACCAAACTTTTTTTTGCCCTATGCCTTTCCGTGAAAAGTGAAATTTTCCTCGTACTACGAGTACCCATTTTACGTTCTTGTATACAAGATCTAACTTTCCTGGTACTTGACGATTTTTTAAGATCCTTGCTTTAGCTCTGTGGCCGACTTAAATGGGTCCTCCTTGCTCTCACGAACCAGTAGTTTTAGCAGAAATGGGGATATCGCGGCCTTTCTTGCACGTGATTCTTGTTGGAAACATATTTAAAAGCATTGCTAATCATTTCTTTTGAACAACCGACAATTTGCCCCACCTTAGCATAGGTCCTGCCTTCTGAAATGAAAGTTTTGATCCTTTGGCTTTTTTCTTCACTTTAGTGCTTTCCAAGACCCATAACTACTTAAATTTTGTAACTTTCTTGTCACAATCACCTAAAGCCACCGATTTTTAATTCAATCAAGAACTTAAAATATTAAGAAGCTCCGAAAAGTAGAAGCTTTTACTTAAAACAGTTACTGGTGCTATTTTTGTTGGTGCTCTATTTCGCTCTCCTTTCGCAAAATTGCCTAATGTTATAAGAACCGTTAGAATTGAGAGATGAAGAACAATCCTCTCAGAGAGGAGACATATAAAGCTACATTATATTGCAGTAAAGTCCAGAAAATGTTGGACAGTGGTCTTGTTTTGAAGGAATAAAGACGGTCGTCCCTACTGGTGCTATTTTTTTCGGCGCCACTGTATGTATGTACATAGTAGATGGGAATTGCGTATTGCAATCAATGACTCGACAATCAATTAATTTTTTCTTTCATTATTCTGCTTTTACTTCACTATTATCAAGTACGATTCATGATTTTGAAAATATGTCTCTCTTCTAGATTATTTGTGGTCCTGAAAAGGACCGATTGTTTAATTTATGGTTACTTTTGAACTGCAGACTATACAGATTTTCTTAACCGCCGAAACCGTACAGCGTGCGGCCTTGTCTCTTCAGAGCATACACAACATCCATGGCTGTGACTGTCTTCCTCTTGGCATGTTCGGTGTAGGTGACGGCATCACGGATAACGTTTTCCAAAAACACTTTCAGCACTCCACGAGTTTCCTCGTAGATGAGTCCCGAGATACGTTTTACACCGCCACGACGAGCTAAACGGCGGATAGCGGGCTTCGTGATACCCTGGATGTTATCACGAAGAACCTTGCGATGACGCTTAGCGCCTCCCTTTCCCAAGCCTTTGCCACCTTTACCACGACCAGTCATTTTCTTTCACTATGTTGTTTCACTTTACGACACGAAGAACGAATGCCATCCACATTTTGTATCGCTTGTATTTATACAAAACACCATCAAAACACGAGTGAGTCCGAATGATATGTGCATCTCGCTCGTGAAATGAAATAGCATGCTTCGGCAACTCTCTCGTTTCAACCCTCCACCAGAAGAATGCTTTATAAGTAAGTGGCGGGATGCGCGATCGATTATTACAAATTCAGACTTTGAAAGTGAATAGTGAAAATGGCTCGTACCAAGCAGACTGCTCGTAAATCGACTGGTGGCAAGGCGCCGCGCAAACAACTGGCTACCAAGGCCGCACGTAAAAGTGCTCCAGCAACCGGAGGCGTGAAGAAACCTCATCGCTATCGCCCCGGCACTGTTGCCCTCCGTGAAATCCGTCGCTACCAGAAGAGTACCGAGCTGCTGATCCGCAAACTGCCTTTCCAGCGTTTGGTTCGTGAAATCGCTCAGGATTTCAAAACTGACTTGCGTTTCCAGAGCTCGGCAGTAATGGCACTCCAGGAAGCTAGCGAAGCCTATCTGGTCGGCCTCTTCGAAGATACCAACTTGTGCGCCATCCATGCCAAGCGTGTCACAATCATGCCCAAGGACATCCAACTGGCCAGACGTATCCGTGGCGAGCGTGCTTAAGTTGATATTTCTTCGTCAGGCGCATATAAATTTCATACAAATCGGTCCTTTTCAGGACCACAAAATAATTTTCAATGAGATTTTTTATTTCTGCATACTCGTACTATTTTTCCCAAATAAAATATTTGTAATTTTGTCTTTGCTTTGTGCTAGAGCGTTGGTTTAGATACAAAACAGAATTGGATTGGGAGAATACCGTATACGATCCGTATTAAATGTATAGTTAGACGAATGTTTTGACATCTTCTGGTTTTTCATTCAAGAATTTTGCTGATTGTAAGAATTCTAAAAGGCGGACAACATTTGTGTAGGGTTAAATTGCGGCGACACATATAATTTCTATGTATTTGGGAAAGAAAAATATATTTTTGTTGCGAGGTGATAAACCTATCAGAAACAAACAGATAGACCTGTGGAACTAGAATAGAATACAAACCCTTTTAACGCAATTTTAGATTTTTCCAATGACCAATAAATTGCATTTGATATTTTTCGAATCTACTACTGGTATACTAGTATGCAATAATTGGTCGTTATAAATGAAAATATATGAAAATCTTCAACAAAAGTAAATGAAATATGTTCTTAAGATTCGTATAAATTGGTATAGACAATAAAATTTACGTAAAATTTATTTTTTCGATTTTTACTTTGAGATGAACTTAATTTGTAGTGCTATGTGGGTAAGAAAGTATGTTATTTATGGGTAAATATTGGCAAAAAATGGATCAGAAATAATATAAAATTGAAAATCGTGTTCATTTCCTTAAGAAAAATGGTTTTAAACAATATATTTTTAAGCATTTATATTTTTTGACCCCTAAATTCAATGTTGAACATATCCAGAAAGTGGTCTTTTTGTACCTAATAGGGTTATCTTCAAAACGATTTTAAAATACCATACTAAACGATATGTGAATATATGTTTATTGTCTCTTAAAGTAAATTAATCAAATTTTATGTTTAAAAAAAAAGTTTATCAAAATGAGCCAGCATTGTTATTTATTAATATCATTGAATCCAAAATATAAGAGTTGGATAACTAGTTGTCAAAGTTTGCACAATTATTAAAAATCGATGATGGACGATATTCACAAAATAAATGATTTACAGTAATATTTGAAATATTTAACAATATGAATCAATGAAAATATATTTCAATTATTTAATAGTTATATATAGAAAAGCAAAAATAAGCCAGACGTTCAATGAAACTTCTAACAAACAAATCACCAATGCTAAAATCATCTTCGTACTACCCTTCTACTCGCTTCTCATTCGAACGAGGGACCATAGCCCAGGTCCACAACGGCGTTTTTTCATTGAAAAGTGTAATTTTGTAAAGAATAATGTCTGATTCTGCAGTTGCAACATCCGCGTCTCCAGTGGCTGCTCCACCAGTACCAGCGGAGAAGAAGGTGGCCGCCAAAAAGGCATCTGGATCCGCTGCTGCTACTGCAAAGGCAAAGAAGCCCACAGCTCCACCATCGCATCCCCCAACTCAGCAAATGGTTGACGCTTCGATTAAGAGCTTGAAGGAACGTGGCGGCTCATCGCTTTTGGCAATCAAGAAATATATTACTGCCGAATACAAATGCGATGCCCAGAAACTGGCCCCATTTATCAAGAAGTACTTGAAGTCGGCCGTTGCCAATGGAAAGCTGATCCAAACAAAGGGAAAGGGTGCATCTGGTTCGTTTAAGCTGTCGGCTTCCGCCAAAAAGGAGCCTAAGCCAAAGGTTGCATCTGTCGAGAAGAAAGTTAAAAGTAAGAAGGTGGCGTCATCGTCGTCGGCGGCAACCAAGAAGACAGCAAGCCCTAAAAAAGCAGCCGCTGCCGGTGACAAGAAACTAAAGGTGAAGAAGTCAGTCGCCACCAAGAAGACCGCCGAGAAGAAGAAAACTGAGAAGGCAAAGGCTAAGGATGCGAAGAAAACTGGAACCGTGAAGGCGAAGCCAACAGCGACAAAGGCCAAGTCGAGCCCAGCAAAACCAAAGCCAAAGCCAAAAGCAAAGGCTGTAGCTGCAGCGGCATCTGTCAAGCCCAAGAAGACAACGAAGAAGCCAGCAGCTCCCGCCACTGTAAAGAAGCCGAAAGCCAAGACGACGGCGGCCAAAAAGTAAAGTGTGAAACTGTACACGTTGGTGTACAAGGTCGCATTCGAAATTTTAGATGTATCCGTCTGAAATTGATTTAAACAAGCCCTTTTCAGGGCTACAAAACTATATTCAAAAGAGATACAAATTATCGAGCCTTGTCTTGCATACATACGAGTATGCTACAGATATATTGTATATTTAGCATCCAGTTCAAACGTTATTCAAAGAGTTATTCGGAATGAATTTTTCCCGAACCGAATCAAATACGTACATATGTATGAAAAACCGTTCACACAGACGCTGTATCTCAGAGGTCGGCAATTGAATAAAATTGTTATTGTATTGTGCATATATTTCTTGCATATCGATGAAATTATATATTGAAAATGGAATTTCTTTGGAAGAACATTTTGTGGCCCTGAAAAGGGCCTTTTTGGGTTTTGTTCGAAACCAATTTACTTGGAGCTGGTGTACTTGGTGACAGCCTTGGTTCCCTCACTAACAGCGTGCTTGGCCAGCTCTCCCGGCAGCAGCAGGCGCACAGCCGTTTGGATTTCCCGACTGGTGATGGTTGAGCGCTTGTTGTAATGAGCCAAGCGAGACGCCTCGGCAGCAATGCGCTCGAAGATGTCATTTACAAAGCTGTTCATGATGCTCATCGCTTTCGACGAAATACCAGTGTCAGGATGGACTTGCTTCAGAACTTTGTAAATATAGATGGCATAGCTCTCCTTCCTCTTGCGCTTCTTCTTCTTGTCGTTCTTGGTGATGTTCTTCTGAGCCTTTCCAGCCTTTTTGGCTGCCTTTCCACTAGTCTTGGGAGGCATTTTTCACTTCACTTTATGTAAAACACTTAATGTGTTTGAACGGACTGGGCTCAGAATCTTATAGTTTTATTCGAGTAGTCTGTTCAGGTTTAACATACATTTCGTAGCGGGCGAAAACCCACCCCTTGGTTGAGCGCTCATGCAGTCGGAAAAGGTATAAATATGGCGTTCTGTGGCGTTTGACAACATTCGTGTGTGAACAGTGAAAAAGCAAAGGAATCTATTAACATGTCTGGTCGTGGTAAAGGTGGCAAAGTGAAGGGAAAGGCAAAGTCTCGGTCGAACCGTGCTGGTCTTCAGTTCCCTGTTGGTCGTATTCATCGTCTACTTCGCAAGGGCAACTATGCCGAGCGTGTCGGTGCCGGCGCTCCCGTTTACCTGGCTGCCGTGATGGAATACTTGGCCGCTGAAGTTCTCGAGTTGGCTGGCAATGCTGCCCGTGATAACAAGAAGACGAGAATTATCCCTCGCCATCTGCAGCTGGCCATCCGCAACGATGAGGAGTTGAACAAACTGCTCTCAGGCGTCACCATTGCTCAGGGTGGTGTGTTGCCCAACATCCAGGCCGTTCTGCTGCCCAAGAAGACCGAGAAGAAGGCATAAATGTTCCAATAGGAAAAACAATTTACATTCTTGTACAATATATAAACCAAAACGTCCTTTTCAGGACGACCAAACTATGACAAAAGAATTAAGAGAATTTTCATAATTTATTATCATTCATTATTATCAGTTGAAATAAAATGCACATATTTGTGTTTTTTTGGTACAGGGCCTAAAAGAAAGTACAGTTGCGTCCGACTCATCTGAACAACGGATGAAATTCAATGTTTGCTTGCCAAGAAAGAACCCAAATTTTACCTACCTACCCAAGTTTATCTACGAGAATACTTTCGACCAAAAAGTTCCCATCTTGGAAAGATGGCTGAACTTTTAGACTGAAAGAAAGAAAAACACTATATGCAGCGCACATACATATGTATGTACATAGTAGATGGGAATTGCGTATTGCAATCAATGACTCGACAATCAATTAATTTTTTCTTTCATTATTCTGCTTTTACTTCACTATTATCAAGTACGATTCATGATTTTGAAAATATGTCTCTCTTCTAGATTATTTTGTGGTCCTGAAAAGGACCGATTGTTTAATTTATGGTTACTTTTGAACTGCAGACTATACAGATTTTCTTAACCGCCGAAACCGTACAGCGTGCGGCCTTGTCTCTTCAGAGCATACACAACATCCATGGCTGTGACTGTCTTCCTCTTGGCATGTTCGGTGTAGGTGACGGCATCACGGATAACGTTTTCCAAAAACACTTTCAGCACTCCACGAGTTTCCTCGTAGATGAGTCCCGAGATACGTTTTACACCGCCACGACGAGCTAAACGGCGGATAGCGGGCTTCGTGATACCCTGGATGTTATCACGAAGAACCTTGCGATGACGCTTAGCGCCTCCCTTTCCCAAGCCTTTGCCACCTTTACCACGACCAGTCATTTTCTTTCACTATGTTGTTTCACTTTACGACACGAAGAACGAATGCCATCCACATTTTGTATCGCTTGTATTTATACAAAACACCATCAAAACACGAGTGAGTCCGAATGATATGTGCATCTCGCTCGTGAAATGAAATAGCATGCTTTGGCAACTCTCTCGTTTCAACCCTCCACCAGAAGAATGCTTTATAAGTAAGTGGCGGGATGCGCGATCGATTATTACAAATTCAGACTTTGAAAGTGAATAGTGAAAATGGCTCGTACCAAGTGTGAACAGTGATAAAGAAAACAGTGCCTGGTCGTGGTAAAGGTGGCCAAGTGAAGTGAAGGACTACAAGGACTAAGTGAATTGACGTGATCAAAGTGTAACAAGTGTAACAAGTCAGAAAATCGCATATATTGCACCTCTAAAATCTGAACTTTTTAAAAATAGTGAGCAGACATTGTGCAACTAAAACCAATATACTGCTAGAAGCAGAGTGCCTCTACATATGTGATATGCCGGAGAAAGGAGGCTGCAGTGTGGAAAAAGCGAACAAAATGGCAGCACATTCGGCAATCAGTGACGATGTTAGGCTCGTTGACGAGGCAATGGAAGCTGAATATGATAACGTGAAAAGGACCAGAGCAGAATTATCAACCTCTGACAGTGATTGCGAAAGTGATCTAATAAGTGATTGCGATACGGAACAAGATACCGTTATAATGGACCGCGATGAGATGGATTCTATCATGGAAGAACTCAATTTTCTACGTGCTGAGCATATTAAATACAAAAAATATATCGAAGCCGTAAACGCAACGCCAAAAACAACACCAAAACCCAAAAAAACGAAACCTGAGGATGTGAAGGAAAGTGAAGGTGCACCGACTACACCCAAAAAATCAAAAAAAGCTAGTGCAAGCAAACAAATTCCCAACACAAAACCCCAACAAACCATACCGGAGGATGTGCAAAATAAGGAATTTCCAAAACTGCCCACAACCAAATCACCAGCTAAGCCAATAAGTATACCGAAAAGACCGTGATACCCACCAAAAATGGCAATAACGAAAAAGGTCTACCGGTCATAGTAACGTACCAGCAAAACGCCAAAGCCCTAACAACACTCCTGAAGGAATCATCAAAGAAATTTACTCTCAACATCCTAAACAAAAACGTGATACATGTAAAGGTCTTCACATTGGCAGATTTCAACCTAACCAAAGAGTTGTTGAACAAAAACAAAGTGTTGTACTATAGCTTCACGCCTAAGCAAGTTAAGCCACACACAGTGATCTTAAGGAAACTACCACTTGAAGTGTACGATTCTGATGAGGTCAAAACAGCACTAGTTGAGGCCGTGCCTGAGCTAAACATCCTGTCAGTAAAGCCTTACAAGGAAAAGATGTGGATGGTTCAAGTGGAGAAAACTGAAAAAATAAACGAAATATTTAAAGTAACAACACTCCTCAACTGCCGAATTAACATCGAGGGTTTCAAGCCGCACCCAAACGCAATTAAGCAATGTCACAATTGCCAACGGTTCTGCCATGTTGCCAGCAACTGCAAAATGGCATTCCGCTGTGTCAAATGCACAAAAACACATGCTCCAGGGCAATGCACCCTAAAGAAAAAGGAAGACGGCCAAGAAGATACAACACAAAAAACCCAATGCGTGAACTGCTCTGGAAATCATACGGCCAATGCTAAAATCTGCCCAGTACGAATTGAGTACATCAAAAAAATGACCGAAAGGCGAAACCACACCCAAAAAAAAACAAACAAGTCCATCGCAACTGCAGCTGCAACTGTCCAGCTACAAAGCCGAATTGAAAAGGGACGAAGCTACGCCTCAGCAGCCAAAAGCAAGCCGATACCTACACAAGTGAAGGAAAACCCGAGAGCACGCCAAGAAAAGAAACAGGCAAACACCGCAGAAGAAAACGCCGGTTTTTCATTTGAACAACTCAACGGGGACTCTGTGGATGCATTTGGAAAAGATTTGCTTACCTGCTTCGACATCATGCAATCCCTAATTAAGAAATACCCAAACTCCAGCTCGGATAAAAAGGGAAAACAGCAATTGATTCTGGACTTCCTGATCCAAATCGCGCTCAACTAAATGCCAGTAAAAATCATGTTCCAAAACGTCAATGGCATCGTTCAACGGCGTAGGCGAAATGAACTTAACGAACATCTAAACAAACCACAGGCCAGATCTGATGCTACTCGCTGAGCACAACCTGAGAAGTACGCACTCAGCCGGATTAACCAACTACCAATTCGTGAGGCAACATGTAGCAAGCTTAGAATCCACGCAGAACAGCACAAGAAGCCCTGGAACAGCAGTAGCCATCTGCTTGAGAAATGGACTCAGTTTACGAACGAGTGAAAATCGACCAAATGCAATACATCGAGGCTGTGGCAGTGCAGATTTTCTATACAAACAGACGCAATTTAAGAACTGGATTAATTGCAATCTCACTCTACCTACGCCCCCAGCATCCTCTACTAAGCTCAGACTTGGACATTCTAATGCACTCGCTAGCTCAAATAGAGGATCATGAGCAATTCGTAATCGGATGTGATTTGAACGCGAAACAACCCTGCCTGGAATAGGCCCACGTACCGTCCAGAACACATCAACACGTCAGGAATTAGCTTAGAGCGGTGGCTGGCAGACCAACCATTCCTAATTCTCCACCCAACCCAAGAACCCACACGGCCCAATCAGACAGGAGACTCCTCAATAGATTTTTCCTAACATCATCCCAACCCCAATAGACTACTCAACATTTACCTACGGCTGCAAAATCATCAAAGACTTCCCATCAGACCACTTTGGAATAACCATAAACATAAATCTAGGACGGAACCGACTAAACTACAACCCACCAAAATCGATACACAATTTTCATAAAATAGACCCGATCCACTGGAACACAATAATTCTACAGAACCTAACACACATTCCAAACACCCAAAACTTAAACACAGCTGACATAGATAAACCACGTACATACTCTAACAAATGCAATAGCCAAAGCCCTTGACTCTGATGAGGCAATCCCAAAAATAACCATAAACCCGACTAACCCAAACAATCCGTTCACCCGACTTAGCACCCACTGCCTAAACCTAATCAAAAAAAACGAAAACTTAGACGCATGC